>NC_133618.1:3870179-3895179 GCF_048593235.1 Sminthopsis crassicaudata | reverse complement strand
AAGAGTAGGAGTAGGAGTAACAGCAGCAGCAGCAGTAACAGTAGCAGCAGCAATAGGAGGAATAATATAAGTAGGAGTAGGAATAATAGCAGCAGCAGCAGTAATAGTAGCAGCAGCAATAGGAGGAATAATGTAAGTAGGAGTAGGAGTAGTAACTGCAGTAATAGCTGTGATTTTCTGTCACTTCATGGCTTACCATGAGCCTTGCTCCCTGATCTCACAACCGTCCTAGCAGATTGGGAGGATGTTTTTATCAATTAAAACAGGAGGAAGATGAGGCTCTAGCCAAGATTAGCTGGATGGGAAATCTCTGAGGTGAGATTCAAATTCAGCTATTCCTGAGTTCAACCCCTTCCCCAGCACGGGTAAAGCTTCTGGACAACGAAGTACTTCCTTCCTGTTCTAAGGCCAGGGGACAGAGCCCAGGAAGACTAATTAGTCCTCCCAGGTAGGCAGCTGCCACCCCCTCTGCTCCCCTCCAAAGGTCCCGCTTTCCCCCTCCCGCTGATCTTGCAGCCCCCCTGCAGGCCTGAAGGAAGGTGGGCCCGGACTCTAAATAAGCCTGCCAGGAATGCCCACAGGTCAGGGGGCAGAGTCCCACGTGGGTTTCCTGTATAGCTGCTGCTGCTTCTCTTTGATAATGGAGCAGTCAGCAAAAGGAGCCCGCAGGCCCACCAGCATGCGTCACTAGTATGGAAACCCCCTCTTCAAGAAGAGGTCCTCCCTGCACACAGTCTCTATTCTGTCTGCGTGAAATCGGTGCACACCTCCTCCCCCCTCTGATGTTCTCTGTGGCGGGTTCTTAGGCCCCGCCCACCTCCAACATCCTCTCTTCTGTGCTCTAGCATCCCAGGTTCTATGTTCTTCTTCTTCTTCTTTTTTTAAACATTTATTTATTGATTTATTTTTCAGAGGAAAACCACCTAAAATTTTATGTCACTTAAAATGTTTACACAAATGTAGGCTAAGCTGTTGCAGTGATTGATGACTTACTTTTCTTTGAACTGGATGTTTGTTTGTTTTTTGCTTAATTTTTTATTATAGCTTTTTATTTACAAGATAGATGCTAGTCATTTCAGCATTGACAATTGCAAAACCTTTTGTTCCAACTTTTCCCCTCCTTCCCCCCACTCCCCTCCCCCAGATGGCAGGCTGACCAATACATGTTAGATATGTTAAAGTATAAGTTAAATACAATCTATGTCTACATGTCCAAACAGTTGTTTTGCTGCACAAAAAGAATCGGACTTTGAAATAGTGTACAATTAGCCTGTGAAGGAAATCCAAAATGCAGGCGGACAAAAATAGAGGGATTGGGAGTTCTCTGTAGTGGCTCATAGTCCTCTCCCAGAGTTCTTTTGCCTGGTGTAGCTGGTTCACTTCATCACTGCTCTATTGGTGGCACCTCCATCAGAATGGATCATCATACAGTATTGTTGTTAAAGTATACAGCGATCTCCTGGTCCTGCTCACTTCACTCAGCATCAGTTCCTGTAAGGCTCTCCAGACCTTTCTGTATTCCTCCTGCTGGTCATTTCTTACAGAGCAATAATATTCCATAACCTTCATATACCATAATTTACCCAACCATTCTCCAATGGATGGACATCCATTCATTTTCCAGTTTCTGGCCACCACAAAGAGGGCTGCCACAAACATTCTGGCACATACAGGTCCCTTTCCCCTCTTTAGTATTTCCTTGGTATATAAGCCCAGTACTAGCACTGCTGGATAAAAAGGGTATGCACAGTTTGATAACTTTTGGGCATAGTTCCAGATTGCTCTCCAGAATGGCCGGATTCTTTCATAACTCCACCAACAATGCATCAGTTTTCCCACATCCCCTCCAACATTCTGCATTATCTTTCCCTGCTATTCTAGCCAACCTGACAGGTGTGTAGTGGTATCTCAGAGTGGTCTTAATTTGCATTTCTGATTAATAATCACTCGGAGCATCTTTTCATATGCTAGAAATAGTTTCAATTTCTTCATCTGAGAATTGTCCGTTCATATCCTTTGACCATTTATCAATTGGAGAATGGCTTGATTTCTTTTTTTTTTTTTTTTTTTTTTTTTTTATAAAATACTTTGGACTTTTATTATTTCTTGATGTCCCATAAAGTTACCTACCCAGTTCTAAATTAAAAGTAATTACTTCAGTGAGCACCTGTGCTTCTTTTTCCATTTGGCCAATTTTGTTTCTTTTTTTTTTTTTTTTTTTTTTTTTTTTAATTTTTTTTATTATATATATATATATATATATTTTATAATATTATCCCTTGTATTCATTTTTCCAAATTACCCCCCCTCCCTTATTCCCTCCCCCCGACGACAGGCAATACCATACATTTTACATGTGTTACAATATAGTCTAGGTACAATACATGTGTGTGAATATCATTTTCTTGTTGCACAATAAACATTAGAATCCGAAGGTACATGCAACCTGGGCAGACAGATATTAGTGCTAACAATTTACATTCCCCTCCCAGTGTTTTTTCTCTGGGTGTATCTACCTCTGTCCATCATTGATCAACTGGAAGTGAGTTGGATCTTCTTTATGTTGAAGATTTCCACTTCCATTAGAATACATCCTCATACAGTATTGTTGTTGAAGTGTACAGTGATCTCCTGGTTCTGCTCGTTTCATTCAGCATCAGTTGGTTTAAGTCTCTCCAGGCCTCTCTGTATTCCTCCTGCTGGTCATTTCTTACCGAGCAATAATATTCCATAACCTTCATATACCACAATTTACCCAACCATTCTCCAACTGATGGACATCCATTCATCTTCCAGTTTCTAGCTACAACAAAAAGAGCTGCCACAAACATTTTGGCACATATATGTCTCTTTCCGCTCTTTAGTATTTCTTTGGGATATAATCCCAGTAGTAGCGCTGCTGGGTCAAAGGGTATGCACAGTTTGATAACTTTTTGGGCATAATTCCAGATTGCTCTCCAGAATGGCTGGATTCTTTCACAACTCCACCAGCAATGTATTAGTGTCCCAATTTCCCCACATCCCCTCCAACATTCGTCATTATTTGTTCCTGGCATCTTAGCCAATCTGACAGGTGTGTAGTGGTATCTCAGAGTGGTCTTAATTTGCATTTCTGATTAATAATGACTCGGAGCATCTTTTCATATGCTAGAAATAGTTTCAATTTCTTCATCTGAGAATTGTCCCGTTCATATCCTTTGACCATTTATCAATTGGAGAATGGCTTGATTTCTTATAAATTAGAGTCAACTCTATGTATTTTGGAGATGAGGCCTTTATCAGAACCTTTGACTCTAAAAATATTTTCCCAGTTTGTTGCTTCCCTTCTAATCTTGTCTGTATTAGTTTTGTTTGTACAAAAACTTCAATTTGATATAATTAAAATTTTCTATTTTGTGATCAATAATGATCTCTAGTTCTTCTTTGGTCATAAATTCTTCCACAGGTCTGAGAGGTAGACTCTCCTATGTTCTTCTAATTTATTTATAATCTCATGCCTAGATCATGAACCCATTTTGACCTTATCTTGGTGTCCAGGTTCTATGTTCTAAAGTCTTGTTCAGTTATGACCTCCTCTGTCCTGTGCTCTAGCATCCCAGGTTCTGTGCTCTATAAGGTCTTGTTGACTTCTGACATCCTCTATTATACTCTAGCATCTCAGGCTCTATGTTCTGAGACCTTGCCCAGCTCTGATATCTTCTGTTCTGTGCTGTGGCATCCCAGGTTCTGTGTGCTAAGGTTTTGTTCAGTTCTGATACCGTCTGTCCTGTGCTCTAGCATCCCAGGTTCTGTGCTCTAGGTCTTGTTGACTTCTGACATCCTCTATTCTGTGCTCTAGCACCCCAGACTCTATGTTCTGAGACCTTGCCCAGCTCTAATATTCTCTGTTCTGTGCTCTAGCATTCTGGGTTCTGGGTTCTATGGCCCACCCAGCTCCACCATTCTCTGGTCTCTCGAAGGTCCCTCCCATTCTGAAGCCCCTTGCTCTAGGGCCCCTGGTGTGGTTCTCATGTCTTTCAAGCTCCCCTGTCTGACAGGTAGGGGGAGCCATTTACCAGCTGGTGGACCACAGAGAGCATCAGCCTCCCCTGTTCATCCTCCTCTTTGCCTGAGGCAAAAGCCAGGAAAAGGGGCTGTGACTGAAGGCCCTGAGTTTGAGTCTCAACTTGGATTCCTCAACGGTAGTGAAATATCTTTCCCTCCTGCAGACTCAGTCTCTTTGACTGTAAAATGGGGATAAAGATCCTGGCACTACTTCCTTTGGAGGGTTTTGGGAGGAAAGTGACTTTATCCACTTAGAAACCAGAAAGAAATCAGAAGTTTTTTAGGAACCTATTTCTGCCACATAGGAGTGCCTGCGTTAGTCACCTCGTCCAAGACCTTTACCGTCTCTCAGCCTGGTTTCTTCCTCCACAAAGGGGCATCTGTTTTCTGACTGTGCTACTGCATCCCAGTGCACTCTTCCCAAGGATGCTCCTCCCACCTTTAGGCTCCGGGGAGGACCCTGATGGGAGAATGGAGCAGGTTTCCCCGGACAGTCCCTAGGTAGGTGCTCTACCCACATGCTGCAAGCACAGAGCTTGGTGGTGATTACTCACTAATGGCCCAGAAGTGCGTGGGCACACTGCCCCCCCATCATTCTGCTGCCACTCACAAAGTGCCCCAGCATCAGGCTGCCCAGGTTGGAGGGTGAGCCTTTGTCCTGAGCCCGGCTCACCTTTGGAAGCTATTGCATAAATACCATCTCAGCTGGGACAGGGGCTGGTCTTCTCTCCATCTTAACAGATGGGGACACTGAGGCACAGCTAGGGCATGTAGGCCAGAATTCAACCTTCAAACTCCAGACCCAGGCTTCTTTCCTCCAGACCTCATTCTCAGTGTTTTCATTGTCTCCTCAAACTGTAATGAAGATGCACAGTTGATGGCTTCACAGTCAGGCAGTTCTGGCTTTGAATCCCACCTCAGATACCCATGAACTCTTTGATCTTCGGGCTCCTCATCTGTAAAATGGGCCAAAGAATAATAGCTATTTTACCGAGCTTTGTGAACTTGCAAAGACTGTAGAAATGTTTTTTTTTAATACTATCATGCTGTTGCCTCCTTTCTTTCCTATATATCTTTCATTTTCTCTTCATCTCTTTCTCTCTCGTTCTGTCTCTCTCATTCTCTCTGTCTTTCTGTTTCCTCTTCCCACTCTCTCTCTTTCTGTCTCTAATTCTCCTCCTTTTTTCTGACTGTCTCTAGTTCTCCTTCTCTCTCTGTGTCTGTCCCTCTGTTTGTCTCTTTCTCTTTGCCTCTATCTCCCCTTCTCCCTCTCCTCCCTCCCCTCCTCCCTTTCCCCTTTCTTCTCTCTCTCTCTCTCTCTCTCTCTCTCTCTCTCTCTCTCTCTCTCTCTCTCTCTCTCTCTCTCTCTCTCTCTCTCTCTGTCTCTCTCTCTCTCTCTCTGTCTCTAGTTCTCCTTCTCTCTCTGTGTCTGTCCCTCTGTTTGTCTCTTTCTCTTTGCCTCTATCTCCCCTCCTCCCTTTCCCTTTTCCTCCCTCTCTCTCTCTCTATCTCCTTCTAATTCTCCTCCTTTCTGTCTGTCTCTAGTTCTCCTTCTCTCTCTGTGTCTCTCCCTCTGTCTCTTTCTCTTTGCCTCTATCTCCCCTCCTCCCTTTCCCTTTTCCTCCCTCTCTCTTTTCTCTCTCCCCCTCCCCCCAGTTTCAGAATCTTGCTTTGAGATCAAACACACAAAGTCATGCCTAGGCTGGGCCCCCAGCAGATGCAGGATGGTTGGGATGCTGCGGGCCCACAAGCTCAGTGCTGAGCCCCCCTGCCCCGCCCACCTCCCCGTCTTCTCCATAACGTAGCAAAGTAAGCAGCAGCTGAGAGCCCCCCGAGGTGCTGTGCACTCCCCCGGGTTGGGAAGGGGAGGGCTGGGCCAGCACTTCACAGAAACACAAACAGGGCGTTGAGCCCCAGCTTCAGGCCCCGGCGGGCCGCTCGGCCTCTGCCCGGAGCCGGTCACCTTACAGGCCCCTTGGTGCTCAGGACATGATGAGTGGGCAGAAAGCACCCGAGGCCCAGCCCAGAGGCCAGGGGCACGTCGGGGAAGAATAACTTCAGCTGACATGCCCCAGAACGCCGCCATTCGTCATGTCCCTTCAGCCTCCCACCCGCCCTGGGAGCTGGGGCAACCTGTGCTCGCGGGCAGCGCCTTGTCCACTCTCCCTCCGCCGTTCTGGATGAGACGCAGCCCAGGGGGCCCAGGCTCAGAGCCCTGCGCGGTGACGTCACTGCCCCCCCCATCCGCCCCCAAACAAACTCCTCCACAAGACATGGAGATAGTCATTGAGCCGCAGGGATGCAGGGTAGACACCTGATACCCCCCGACGTGTGGACGAGCCCCCCGCTCTCCGAGGCTGTTCAGCTGGACCTCAGACTCGGGCTCAACACGCCCCCCACTGGTAGACCTCCTTCCGTGGGGTGTCCCGCGGTCGTGTCCATCTGCCTGGGTCTCCAGGTGGGTGACGGTGTGTGAGACGCTGGGCCTGGTGAGGCGGACCCCAGAGGGGGATCCTTGAGAGAGGCAGGGGGCCTGAATTCCAGTCCTCCCCCGGCTGTTCCCAGGAGTCCTGGATCCTCTCACCCTCGGTCTCCTCCACTGTCATTGGCTGGGATCGAGCCCTGGGGCTCTCAGAAACCCTTTGAGAAGCACGTTGGAAGCGCCAAAGTGCCCGTTCCTGCTGGGGATTGTTAGGGTTCTTTTGTTTAAAGGAGACTTTTCTTAACCCCCAACTGGTAAGGGTAATTATTTTATTTCTCAAGCAAGACAAAGAAACTTAAACCTGACGCTATTTTATTTTTTAAAAAGTTCACCCGAATGGGCCCAACATTCTGGGGAGCAATTTGGAACGACGCCCAGAGCCATCAGCCGGCAGGGCCTCTCCTGGGCCTGGGTCCCCAAGAGACCTTAAAGGAGGGGAGGGACCCCCCTGTGCAAAATGCTTGTGGCGGCCTCTTTGTGGTGGCCGGAGACTGAGCGGCTGCCCGTGATCGGAGAGCGGCTGAGTAACCGGTGGTACGTGAGGGTTACGGAGTGTTGTTGTTCTGTGAGAGACGACCAGCAGGAGGACTTCAGAGAGCCTGGGGAGACTCACAGGAGCCGATGCTGAGGGGGGCGAGCAGAACCAGGGGATCACGGTACCCGGCAACAACGATGCTGCATGAAGATCAGCTCTGATGGAGGCGGCCCTCTCCAGCAATATGATCCAGGCCAATTCCAACAGGCCCGCCAGGGAGAGAGACTGTGGGAACTGAGGGTGGGCACGACATAGTTTTCCAGCTTTTTTATTGTACTTTCTTGCTTTTTTCTCATTTTATTTTCCTTTTTGATCTGATTTTTCTTTTGCAGTGTGATAAATGTCAAAAAGAATTGCCCAGTTTAACATATATTGGATTATTTGCCCTCGGGGGAGGGGGAGGGAGGGAGAAAGCTTTGCCACACAGGGTTTTGCAGGGGTGAATGCGGAAAACCCTCTTTGCAGATATTTAAAGCGATTAGTAAAAAAATCCATCACCAAACCTGACAAATTTCAAGGGCCCGGGAGCAGCGCGGTGCCGCTCAGAGGATGAGCAGCCGCTCCACACACTCAGCCGCCTTTCAGCAGCCTCATTTTTAGCGCTTGCCCACACTGCCCGGGAAAGGGGAGAGAAGGGAAGGCGCCTTGAGCATCACCTCAGGAGTGTCCCCTCCTGCTCTGAGGCTCGGATTGTGTGGGTCCCCTGGGATGATTGAGGGCCATTCCCTCATTTCTGTGATCGCGGCTGGGCCCTGCCAGCCTGGGAGTGATCCGGAGCCCCGCCGCCCTGGCCAATCAGTCAACAGCTTCACACTTCTGACAACTGGAAGAAACCTTGGTGAGAGTTTTGACGAGGCCAGACCCTCGCCCTGCCAGGAGCCACGCAGGATAAAAACACTCTGTTTTGGCCACGGAGTCGCTAAGGCTAGGGAAGGAGACGTTTCCCTCCCTGCCCTTCACTCAGAAGGCTGGGCCCGCCTGGCTTCCCATGAGCATCTTCTAATGGATTCTAACCTCCAAGAAGCCGGGGACCTTGGCCCACAGCCTCCCTGCCTCCCTTTGATAATCCTCAGTCTTTCATTCCTCTAGCTCCGACTTGGGGGCTGGAGAAAGAAGAACTGTGAAAGCTAGTCTGGGCCCACTCTCCCAACCTTCACACCGGCCCGGTGCCCAGCTCTGGAAGGTCCCCAAGACCCCCTGGTCTAGCTCCTAGCTGAAAGGAATCCCCCCACCCCCACAGCCAGGGCCTGGAACACCACAGGTGCTTAATAAGTGCTTGTTGGCTTGGAGTCCAGACTCCAAGGAGGAGGGGCCCGGGGCTTCTCCAAGCCCCCCAGGCCACTTGGGGTGCCTCTGAAGGGTGTGAGAGCCTCCAGCTACCTGAAGAAGGCTTGTAGAATCCAGCCTTCCTCCCCGGTTCCCAGAGCTGCCCTCATGACCGGGACCCTGGGCCTGCGGAATCATAAGATCCCAGAATGTCCGAGTTGGAAAGGACCGTTGGGGTCTCATCCCTCCCTGGGCGCAGCCAGCAGGTGCCCGTCAGCCTCCCCTACTTCCCCTTCCGGCCTCATGGACCGGAAGGCCGTTTCCAGTTCCCGGAGCCCAACGTCTTTTGGGGGCTTTTGCCGATCATCTCCGGCTCAGAACCCACTGACTGACGCAGAGAGGCAGCGGCTGTCTAACATCTTCCGGGGGCCAGGCTCCACATTTCTGCCTGTGAACCTTCGCCTTCTCCGGCCTACCCCCCGCCTCCCTTGGCTCCGCCTCCCGGGCTCCCCATTTGAAGGTCTGGCCCAACTTGGGGTCATCTGCACAGGGGGTGAACCTTGCACTCAGGCCTTTATCCAAGTGGATGCCATGGAATATCTTCTGGGGGAGACCGGGCCCGACCTCGGGGAGCTTCTGCTCTCACGAGGAGCCGGGGAGTCTGAATCTTCTGGCTCCGGGATCTGTGGTCCCGAGGTTCCCGCTCCCCAGCCCTGGCGCTGTTGTTCTGTCAGTGACTCCCAAAGTCCTCCTGCCAGGAGCCCTGATACTCTCCTAGTGGACTTTATTAGTATCCCGAGGCCCTCTGACCTGGCCGCGCTATTGTTCTGTCAAGGATTCTAAAGTCTTCTGGCCTTAGGGTAGCCCTAGATCTGCTGCTGGGGGGGGTAACCAAGTTCCTGAGCCCCTCCTCCAGGCCATAAAGTGAGCGCAGCACTGGATAAATGTGTCTCCCTGGTTCTTTGCTAAGATCTGGGACCGTAGCCCCCTTACAACTTCAATAAACTTTGCCCCTTGACTTGGATCTGGGGTCAAGCCTGCAAATTCTTTTGAGACCCGTGACACACCCGTCTGCGACCCCAACCCTTGGAGTCTCTTCCCAGCCTGAACAGATGCACAAAGTCAATGGCAGGAAGCCAAGCAAGATGCCGGGAGCACTCCCCAGAGACCTCCCAAACTGTTGCTCCCTGAGCACTCCCCCAGAGACCTCCCTAACTGTTGATCCCTGGAGCACTCCCTCAGGAACCTCCGGATTTGTTGATCCCTGAGCACTCCCCCAGAGTGAGGGGGCTGCAGCTGAGGCTCTCTGGACCAAAGCCCCTGGGGTCAGCTAGGACCCCTTGCTCAGCCTTCTTTCCCTTTCCCTTTTCTGTCCGGTGAGGGGAGAGAATGAAGGAAGCCTTTATGAAGAACTTCCTGGGCCTCCAGGCCTCCCTGCAGGCTGAGAGAAAGGGGCAGCCACTTCGGGAATCCTCCCTTTGGCCGCTAATGAAGGAGGGGGGACTTTCGGTTTCCTCAGTGGGGGGCCCTTCCCCCAGGTTCTGGGGCCCCACCCCTTCTCCCCTTTTGTCATCTGTTTGCTCTGAATGGCCCCCCAGTCTCTCCTCCTCTGGGTCACCGTTGGGGAGTGGACAGGGCCCCCCCGCTCCTGGCTCTCCGGCCCTGATCCCGGCTCGGTGTGGGAGCTCCCCCGCCCGTTATTTGGGCCCAGAAGTGTCGGGAGGAGCCCAGTGAAAGCCCTGGGGCTGACCGACCCGCTCTATCGGCCCTCCACCAGCTGGTGGTGTTAATTACAGGCTGTGTAAGCGGTTACTTCCTAGAGCAAATCCACCGAAGGCCGAGGGGCCGCTCTGGCTTTCCTCAGGTTTCAATTTACCCAGTCAAAGCACTTAAAAGCCTGAGGAGGGGGGAGGGGGAGGGGGGGGGGAGGGGGGAGGGATCCCTTTACTAGTGACCTGAGAGTTCACAGCTTCCAGCCCTCGAAATCACAGCCGCCTAATAGGCTTGTGTAGAGAAAATTGGGACAAATTGACCCGGCCTCGGGCTTTCAGCAACAAAAGGGCCCCTGCCCGGCAGGCCCGAAGCCCTGGGGCTGCCCGGGGACCTCAGGCCCGGCCTTAGGGGCCGCCTCGGAGGGTTGGGAAGCCCCAGGGCCCGAGATTCCCCCCCCCAGCACGGCGGCCTGGAGAGAACCGCGGCCTAAATGACCCTAGTTGGTCACGTAACCTTCGAGGTGGGAGGACAGGGCGGTGGGCGAGCTGGAGGCGCGGCCTTCTCTGTCACAACGAGGAGCCGAGGCTGTGAGACCCCGGAAGAGTCACTTACTCCTGGCTGCCTCAGTTTCCTCCTCTGTAAAAATGAGCTGAAGGAGGAAAGCCACCGACATCTTTGCCACGAAAACCCCAGTGGGTCCCTAAGAGTCAGAGGGGCCTGAAATCCACGAGAGCCGTTTTCCTTCAGGGCCATGAAGGCCCGGGCCTCCTCACGGGCCGTCCCTTCCCCGGATCCGAGCTTCAGACTAGTCCGGGACTTGACAGGAGGTTCCCCCTTCCGCAGCCCGCTTGTGGTTCCAGCTGGATGGGCTGTGACTGGGCCGAGGCTGAATGCGCCCCTTCCGCGGGTCCTGGCCTATCCCTTTTTCTTGAGAAGCTCTGGTTCCGCTGGACCGTCTCCACCTCGGCCGCCCATTCCGTCCCCCTTCCGGGGCCACAAGGATATGGCCACCAGCAGGGCCCTAGAGAAAGCCACCGTGCTGGGGGGGGGGGCTGCACAGCTGTGCTCCCAGTGCTCTCCCGCTGCCCCTCGCCGTGCCCCCCCCCCTCACAGAAGCAGCCTCTGGGAGGTGGGCCGCAGGGAGGCGTGGCTGGGCGAGCTGGAGGCCGGGGAGAGTCCAGGGGGGATCCAGGGGGGAGCCGCAGACCCTGGGCCCGCTCCAAGCCTCGCCTTCAGCCAGGCAGCTTCACCCTGGGGGGAGCAGAGCCCCTCTGGGGGAGTCGGGCTCTTCCTCTGCACCAGGTTGGAGTCTGAGGCCGGGCTGGGGGTCCCCCCTCCGGAGCCCCGGGAGCTGCCTCTCCGGCCTCAGGCTTCTCCTCTGGGAAATGGAGCTGGTGCCGGCTTCCCTGAGCCTGTGATCCAGGGAGGCCCAAGCAGCCCGCCCTCCCCCAGCTTGGGCACCCCTGGCCCTTGGCAGCGACCTCTCAGGCCCTCCCTGCATCCCCTGGGAGCTCCTGTTCTGTCTGGGTCCCAGGCCCAGCCCCTTCCTGACCCCCTTCCCGGACAGGCGAGGATACGCTTTGTAAACGTTGAAGGTCGGTGCGAATGAAATAGAGCGTACACGCAGAGTGATCTGTGGGAGGAGAGCGTGGGTGCCTCCGGCCATCCTGGCGGGCTGCCTGGAGGAGACGGCCGTTCCCTGCCACCGCCAGTCCCTTCTCCCCAATCCCCGTTGGGACAAAGAGCTCCTTGGGCCAGGCCATAGCCCAGCCAGCATTTCCCAGGGGGGGCTCGGCCCTCCCACCGAGCCTGGGGGGCCGACGTCCCCGTTGCACAGATGAGGAAACCGAGGCTGCTTGTCCCGACTGTCCAGAGGACTCCGCAGCTCCCGGGGCACTCGGTCCCCCACTCCATTAAGCCCCCCAAGCGGGGCGCGGCCCCTCCCGCTCCGCCTCTTTGAGCCCGTTCTTTCTGACCGCCCTGAGTTCCGAGGACTTATCTGAGAGAGGGTCCCGGCGGGGGCAGCTGGGCTTCCCTGTGGGGCCGGCCCCGGGCCCTTTCACGGTGCATCTGTGTGTATGTTTATACAGTGCGGGTGCCGGGCCAGGGGCCCCGAACTCTTTGAGATCGCCTTCTAAATGCATTCAGGGCAGACACTTTTATTATCCTCCTGTCCTTTCCTGAGAGAAAGAAACAAACAGAGCCGGGGTGAAGAAAAGGTTTGGGAGGCACAGGGGGAGCAAGGGGGAGATAAAGCAGCCGCCTGTTCCCAGCAGCCCCCGGGCAGGCTCGGGCTGACCTTTCCCGGGCCGCTGCCCGGCCTTCCTGAGCATCCCGGGCCTTTCTGCTCCCTTGGCCGCCCGGCCCCGGTGCCCATTTGGGCAGCCCCCTGGCTCCGGCCGGGAGGCCCCCAGACCGAGGGGGAGAGCGAGCCCAGAGGCTGACCTCCCTTCCTTCCCGGCAGGTTTCCTGCCTGCACCGGGCCCGCCAGCTTCCTGGTGCCCTTCCCCAGCTCCCATGGAGGGCGTACCCGATGGCCCCGGGGTCCCCGATGGGGCGGCCAGAGGGGCCCAGAGCTCAGGCGCTGCTTCTCCAGGCCCCGGAATGTCCTCCAGGAAGCCCCGCGTCCCCGCGGGCGCAGCTGGCAGGGCTGCTTGTGGCACCATCTGTGCGCTGGCCCTGGGCCTGCTCGCTTCTATTTTCAGCCAGGAAGCCTCCCTCACCTGGCTGCCCATTGTTCCCACCTCGGGGCTCCTGCCCTCGGGCCGCTGTGAGACGGGGCCAGGGCCCGCCCAGGAAGGAAGGAGGCAGGAAAGAAGGGATGGAGAGATGGCGCTCGTTTCCCAGGCAGGAACCGGGGCCTCTCCCAGGGCAGAATGGGGGCGTCCTCTTCCTGGCTGGCCAGGGTGGCGCGGGCGCAGGTGCAGCCAGGACCGGCTCATCTTCTCCGGCCACTGTCAGTGGGCCGGCCCAGAATCCCCCTCGGCGTGCGGGAATCGCCCGCCTCCCCTGGGGGCCTGGGATGTTGGCTGGACTTCCCCCTCCGGGCTCCCCCTTCCCGGGGTCGCTGCCCGGAACCCGGGCCCGGCCGATCCCTCTCAGCTCAAAGCGGCCTCGTCTCTCCGCCTCTCTGAGGACGTGGTCACCCAGCAGGGGGTCTGAGGGCAGCTGCAGACGGGACCCTCTGGCCGCCTGAGGTGAGACCCCGTCTGTACCCCCAGGCCCCCGGCCCAGCCCAGAGCCCTGACACAGCCCGGGCTGTCCTGCGAGCTTCCCAGCCCCGAGGGGGCAAACAGCAAATGAAAGCAGGGCCGGGCCTGAGGGGCCCCAGGTGGGCTCCCCCCCCCCAGGTCACTGCGGCCCCTCTGGGCCCTCACTGTGATCCCTTCAGGCACAAGGGCGTGGAGCGGGGGCTTCCCAGCAGGAGAAGCGGGTACATGGATGGGAAGACCCTCATTGCCGTCTCCTCTGGAGCTTCCTGGCCCTGGTCCATTGTCAGGAGGACCCGGAAGGCGGCCTCAGGCAAGCAGGGCCTTGGGGAAAGAAAGAGAAGATGGGGGAGTGTTCTTCCTGGCCCCCACCTCAGGTCTTTCTCTCTTCTTTTGGGGGCTTTAGTCTGCAGGAAGATTGATGCCCAAAAGTGGCGTCCATGGGACCGGGGGCCCAGAGGCAGGAGGCTGGGGGGGGAGGAAGCCCCTCACTGCCGCTCTCCATCACTGCCCCTCCCCCAAAAGCAGAGCCTGGGACAGTTGGGGGGAGCTGCGAGGGCCGGGCGGGGCCCAGAGGCAGGAGGCTTGGGGGTCCCGTGGGCTGCCCTGGGGCGCTGGTCTCTCTGCCCAGAGACCCCCCGGGCCTCCCCTGCTGTTCCACCCAGTTCCAGAAGTCTTTGCGGACCCCCCCCCCCCGCCTTTATTTCATTCTCCCTGTGATAGTCGGGGTTTAGGGTCCGAGTCGTGGGGAGTCGGATGCTCTTGGGGACTGAAGTTTGGGGGGCAGGAGATGATCAAGCCCTTTATAATTTAACGGGAGTTGTCTCTGAATTAAATGTGTCCGTTGAAAAGAAACTGAGTCTGGTGAAATGGGTGGGGGACGGGCGGACATCGGGGTGGGGGCGGGTGCAGCAGCCAGTCCAGATATTGATCCCTCTGGGGGATCCCGCTTCTCCCTTTCCAGCCCCGGGATCAGTAGGAAGCCATTCTGGGGGACCAGGGCTGATCATTCTGGGGGACCGCCGGCCTCCAGGGCCCCTTTTTCTAAAACTGCTGCTTTAGAACCATTTTTCTAATGAATCTAATGGATCATTTTCCAGCTGTTGATGCTGAGAAGAGCTTCCTGAAAGGGCAGCATGGGAGCAGGAGGGGCGGGAAGGGCATTCCCGTACAGGGCACAGGCTGGCACAGGGATGCAGAGAGCGGCCCTGGCGCCCACCCTCCGACCCGGAGCCAGGACTCGGAACGTGGCGCCCACTGATGTCCGTCCTCTGAAGCCCGAGCGACTCTGGGAGCTCCAGAAGAATGAAAAGCGGCCTGCTTCTGCCACTCTGCGGCTTTCCCTGCTCTGGACTGGCACGGGGCTGTGCCCCTCTGGGGGCGGGGCGAGCGGAGGGCTCCGAGCCGCTGCCAGGATGGGGCAGGGCGGGTCAGACCCGGGAGGCGTCTTGGATTTCACAGGGACTCGCTGCTCCGAGCTGCTTTGTCTTCTCCGGAAGTTGCTGGGTTTGACCTGGGAGAACCCCGTGGTCCTCAAGGGCCCACGGCCCGGATCGCCGTCACGGGGCATCGGTGTCTCGAGCGGCCACGCTCACAGACCCTTCCTCACAACAGGGCGCAGGGAGCCGGTGCAGCGGAAACCGGGCGTCCAAGATGGGGCTTCTCCCCGCACAGCCCGAGTGACCAGGCTCTGCGGTTGTGGCCCGAGTGACCGGGCTCTGCGGTTGTGGCCCGAGTGACCGGGCTCTGCGGTTGTGGCCCGAGTGACCGGGCTCTGCGGTTGTGGCCCGAGTGACCGGGCTCTGCGGTTGTGGCCCGAGTGACCGGGCTCTGCGGTTGTGGCCCGAGTGACCGGGCTCTGCGGTTGTGGCCCGAGGCTTTTGTCTCTGAGGACTGAGGCCGAAGCTGGGCGGGGGCATTAATTAGTCACCCACGACAGGCCACCCAGCACCCGGGAATGGCACCGGGGAGATAAAAGTAGCTGCGGCCCCCACTGGATACATGTGTGGGGGTGGAGACCGGCGCCCTCTGCCATGGCCGATCAAAGGGCTCTGGATTCCCTCCCAGAAAGCCCGGCTGGGGATCTTGGCCACTTTCAACCTAACTGGGATCCAACCCGCGGCCTGGTGGTCCCTGGACCATCCCCCCACCTTATACAGAGATGGGCCAGGACAGGACCACGGGGCTGATGCCCCCCGAGGATGGGGGAGGAGACCGGCTGCCTCGGCAAGGGATCCCACGATCTAGGCACGGGTGGGGGGCTGGGAGGGGCGGGAGCCGCGGCCCCAGGATTGTCTCGGACTCACCAGAGCGGACTCTCCAGACCGTCCTCCCTTTATGGTTCCTCGAGATTTAGGAGCTGAGGCCGGGGCACTGAAGGCCGGCCGGGTCAGCCCGTCCTTCCCCTCGCCACAGCCCAGAAGCCCAGCATGGGCGCAGGAGCTCCCTCCAACCCGGGCTGGAGAAGCCGGGGCGGGAGGGGAGGAGCTGGGCGGACGGCAGGGCGGGCCGCGTCTCGCAGCGTGGAGGCTGGAGGAGCCATGGTTGCTTCTTCAGGATTCCCTCTCTCCGGGTCTGCCCGATCACCTTGTCTTTTCTCTGCAAGAATCCCCCAGATCATCCAACTTCCTCCCTCAGTGAGACCCGAAGGTCCCTGTTCAGGGCCGGGCGGCCCCGTGGTTCTTGCGGGGAAAATTACAGAGCTTTCAACAGGCTGAAAACTCAGCAGGCCGTGTGCAGAAGTGCCGCCTGTGTGTGCAGAGTGTGCCGGTGCCGCCTGTGTGTGCAGAGTGTGCCGGTGCCGCCTGTGTGTGCAGAGTGTGCCGGTGCCGCCTGTGTGTGCGGGCGGGCCGTGTGCAGAGTGTGCCGGTGCCGCCTGTGTGTGCGGGCGGGCCGTGTGCAGAGTGTGCCGGTGCCGCCTGTGTGTGCGGGCGGGCCGTGTGCAGAGTGTGCCGGTGCCGCCTGTGTGTGCGGGCGGGCCGTGTGCAGAGTGTGCCGGTGCCGCCTGTGTGCACAGAGTGTGCCGGTGCCGCCTGTGTGCGCAGAGTGTGCCGGTGCCGCCTGTGTGCGCAGAGTGTGCCGGTGCCGCCTGTGTGCGCGGGCGGGCCGTGTGCAGAGTGTGCCGGTGCCGCCTGTGTGCGCAGAGTGTGCCGGTGCCGCCTGTGTGCGCAGAGTGTGCCGGTGCCGCCTGTGTGCGCAGAGTGTGCCGGTGCCGCCTGTGTGCGCAGAGTGTGCCGGTGCCGCCTGTGTGCGCAGAGTGTGCCGGTGCCGCCTGTGTGTGCAGAGTGTGCCGGTGCCGCCTGTGTGCGCGGGCGGGCCGTGTGCAGAGTGTGCCGGTGCCGCCTGTGTGCGCAGAGTGTGCCGGTGCCACCTGTGTGTGCAGAGTGTGCCATTGCCGCCTGTGTGTGCGGGCGGGCCGTGTGCAGAGTGTGCCGGTGCCGCCTGTGTGCACAGAGTGTGCCGGTGCCGCCTGTGTGCGCAGAGTGTGCCGGTGCCGCCTGTGTGCGCAGAGTGTGCCGGTGCCGCCTGTGTGCGCGGGCGGGCCGTGTGCAGAGTGTGCCGGTGCCGCCTGTGTGCGCAGAGTGTGCCGGTGCCGCCTGTGTGCGCAGAGTGTGCCGGTGCCGCCTGTGTGCGCAGAGTGTGCCGGTGCCGCCTGTGTGCGCAGAGTGTGCCGGTGCCGCCTGTGTGTGCAGAGTGTGCCGGTGCCGCCTGTGTGCGCGGGCGGGCCGTGTGCAGAGTGTGCCGGTGCCGCCTGTGTGCGCAGAGTGTGCCGGTGCCACCTGTGTGTGCAGAGTGTGCCATTGCCGCCTGTGTGTGCGGGCG
Source organism: Sminthopsis crassicaudata (assembly GCF_048593235.1). NCBI lineage: Eukaryota > Metazoa > Chordata > Mammalia > Dasyuromorphia > Dasyuridae > Sminthopsis > Sminthopsis crassicaudata. The sequence continues at coordinate 3,878,108 of NC_133618.1, read as the reverse complement.
GGCCGTGTGCAGAGTGTGCCGGTGCCGCCTGTGTGCGCAGAGTGTGCCGGTGCCGCCTGTGTGCGCAGAGTGTGCCGGTGCCGCCTGTGTGTGCAGAGTGTGCCGGTGCCGCCTGTGTGTGCGGGCGGGCCGTGTGCAGAGTGTGCCGGTGCCGCCTGTGTGCGCAGAGTGTGCCGGTGCCGCCTGTGTGCGCAGAGTGTGCCGGTGCCGCCTGTGTGTGCAGAGTGTGCCGGTGCCGCCTGTGTGTGCGGGCGGGCCGTGTGCAGAGTGTGCCGGTGCCGCCTGTGTGCGCAGAGTGTGCCGGTGCCGCCTGTGTGCGCAGAGTGTGCCGGTGCCGCCTGTGTGCGCAGAGTGTGCCGGTGCCGCCTGTGTGTGCAGAGTGTGCCGGTGCCGCCTGTGTGCGCAGAGTGTGCCGGTGCCGCCTGTGTGTGCGGGTACAGATCCGTGTGTGCACATGCTAAAGTGCCCGGCGGGCACAGCAGTGGGGAAACTGAGGCCAGCAGCCAGGAAGCTCCTCCCAATCACGGCAGCGAGAGAGGTGGGGGCACGGCTTTGGGCCCCCAGACTGCGGATCTTTGCTGGCCGTGGAGTGGAGGGGCTCAGGCAGGGCCGGACCAGCCGGCCGTGGGCCCCCAAAGCCCAGGAGTCCGGGTTCCGCCTCGCTCTCAGTCAGAGACGAGACAGACGCCCCTGGAAATGTGGGTCAGAAAGCGGGGTGTCTGCTGGCGCAGAGCCAGGCGGGGGAGAAACTGCAGGCCTGAGGGCGTATTCCCGCCGGCACACTCTGGTTACACGCGCCCCGTTTGTATATGTGTCCCGGGGCAGGTCTACACATCTGTGTGCACACACTCCCGCTTGTGTTTATGGATGTGTACAGCTCGATTACGGGATTCGGCAAAAGAAGATGAACAGGGGACCCTGAAGGGGGTCTCGGGGAAGCCGGAGGCCTGGCCCGGAGGAAGCGGCTGGATTCTGAGAGCCCGGGGGTCTGCACTCGGCGTCCCCCCTTCCCTCACTGCTCCGCTCCCCGCGGCCCCTCTGCCGGCCCCGCTCCCCGGCCCAGCGACTCTCCCCGCCGAGACGAAGCCCGATCCCTCGGGCCTTGGGCCCCTTGACCTCTCGACGCCCGGACCCCAGAGCAGGGAATGCAAGACCGGGGAGCACCTCGGGATGGAGAATGCGGGGAGCTGCCTCAGAAAGTGGGGCGTTGCTGGGTGTTGTTGCGTGGACGGGGAAGATCCCAAACGTCCAGCCTGGGAGGAGTCTGGAGGTCACGCCCCCCAGTCTTCTCCTGGGTCCTAGGCGGGAGAGCTGACCTAGTAGAAGGGGGCCTTCCTTGGTCATGGGATGGACTTGGCGGCTGCTCCCCCCCCCCCCGTAAATCAGAAGCCCCAGATCAGGCCGATGGGGGGGGGGGGTTGTGGCTGACCTCAGCTCACTCAGTGAGAATTATGGTTTCAAACCAAAAGGAAAGAGCCGTTCTGACCCATTTCAAGCTGTCTGCAAGGACTATGGGTGAGGAAGGAAGTGGGTTGCCTTCTTTTGGGGGGATGGAAAAGAAGGGGCTTTGGGCACCTTCCCGTGGCGGAGGGCCTGGGCACCCAGGAAAAGCGGGGGGCCGTGGCTGGGCGGGGCTGAGGCAGGCTCCTGCTCTCTCCGGGCTCCCAGCCCCCCCCCCCCCTGGGCTGATGGGTTATGAATTCCTTCAGAGAAAAAGAGCGGGTTCTGTGTATTTGGAGAAGTCGGAGGCGGGTTGATGGGCTCCTCCTCTTGAGGGAAAGCACATTGCCTGCTTCCCTGCGGAACATTCTCTGGGGCGCGGCCCCAGCCTCTCCCTGCTCACGGGCCACCTCGGACCCCTCAGCTGAGGCTCATTTCCTTTGCCTCGTGTGTACACGGGCCGTCAGCGCTGCCGCGGAATTCAGATCAATTAAGCTAACGTTGTTTGACATGGGGTCTCCGCGTCCGAGATCAATATCCCTGCCCCTGACAGGCCGAGCTGGAGGCCAGGATGTTTATTATTCTTAGAGCTTACCTATAGACCTGGCTTTTGTCTGGTGATAGAAACCAGCTCTTCCCTGTGCCGGGGCCGGCCTGGCCGGGCTCACGTTTCTCTGGCCCGGATTTCTAACGGCGAGAGCACACGTGACCCCCGCGTCCTTTCGGTGCCTTGGGATTCCTGTCAGGGCCCAGCTCCGTCCGCTCCCCTGACAAGGGGAGGCAGCAGCCACAAGGGCCCCCTTCCCCAAGGCCCACAAGCCCCCCCTTCCCCAAAGGCCCACAAGGGCCCCCTTCCCCAAGGCCCACAAGGGCCCCCTTCCCCAAGGCCCACAAGCCCCCCCTTCCCCAAAGCTCACAAGCCCCCCCTTCCCCAAGGCCCACAAGCCCCCCCTTCCCCAAGGCCCACAAGGGCCCCCTTCCCCAAGGCCCACAAGCCCCCCCTTCCCCAAGGCCCACAAACCCACCTTCCCCAAAGGCCCCCGTGCTCTAAGTGAAGGACCCACTTCTGTCCAGACCTGGTGGGGTGGGCCGGGACCACTAAGTAGGGGCCCACATTGGGCCAGAAGCATCAGGACGCCTGAGTCCAAGGTGGGCCCTGACTTAAGGGAGAAGGTTCTCCTGCAGCAGCTCAATCTGTTCCTAAGTGAAGGTGTCCGGGTCCCTTCCAGCACTGACGGTCTCAGTCCCGAGGCCTTTCCCAGCTTCAACATTTGGAAACGCGTTTGCATTGTGAGGCTCTCGGCCCTGACGTTCTGGGTTCTAGGTCCCTCCCAGCAGAGCCAGAACATTAGAACCGCTAGAACAACGTCCCTGGCTCTAATCCGGGCTTGGCGCTCTCAGGCTCTGTCCAGCTCCCAGCCTAATTCCTCCATTTCACTGCAAGTCAGGGAGAAGCCGGAGATCTGTGAGTGCGAGCAGCCTCCGGGGTGCCAGGGGGGCACGGGTCACCTCCGCTCTTTGCTCCCCCTCCTGGCAGGGGGAAGGGGCAGCCAGCCGCCCCTCAGGTTCTGGGCACCCAGAAGTTCCGTGTCCCTGCTCACCTGGGCCCTGAGGCTCTGAGGGTCCAGTCTCCTTCCCGGCTTCCTCAGCATCCTGAGCTCTTGGGGGACTCTGTGGTCCTCCCACCTCCAGACTTTTGTGCTCACTGTGCCTCCGCCTGGAGCGCCACCCCCTGTCCTCCTCCCCTCAGCTACTTTGGCTCCTTCAAGACCCCCAGAGCCTCTTCTGGAGGTCCCCCCCCCGCCCCAGCTGCCAGAGGCTCCCCCATGCCATCACCTCGAGGCCGCTGAAGGTGCGTCCTCAGGGACCGATTCGTTGTCCTCGTTGTCTCCCGGCAGAAGGCAAACTCGTCGAGGGCGCGACTTTTGACCCGGCCTGTCCACCATCAGCCCCTGGCACTCGGGGAAAGCTTCATAAATGCCGTTGACTGACTGATGGACCGGCTGCCTCCCCCAAGGTCTTTCCCCTCAGACGGAGCCCGGGCCGTGCCCTCCGGCCCGCCCTGCCCCGCTCTCGGCTCATATAAATCTTGTTTGTGTTTGGCCTGGCCCTTGTCCAGAAGCAGACCTGGCCCTGGGGGAGGCCGGGTCCGTTTATCAACTTAACCGGGGCAGGAGCGGCCCGGGAGCCGGGCGGGGGGCTCTGAGCCTGCCCTCATGGGCATAATCTGGGCTCTGAACCCCTCATCGCCCTGCCTCGATAACTGCCCGGGTCACCCCTCCCCACTCCATTATGGGAGAGCAGGGCGGGCCGGGGCGCCCACCATCTTGTTTCTGGGGCAAGTATTTCCTTTAAATTATTAGGAGTGCAGATGATCAAGGCTGACCCGGCTCAGTCCTTAATCAGCCCCAGAAATGCTCCTGCTTTTGTTCCCACAAGGAGTTCAGAAACTGTTACTGGGTGAAATCTGAGCCGGTCCCCGGGTCCAGGCGGCTCCATCCACGGGCTCCGCAGAGAGGGAGGCCCCTGGGCCTTGTTTGCTCCCCAAAGGGGCCTTAGCACCTTAATGTTCGGCCAGCACACATATCTCAGCAAACCGGGGTGGCCAGTGTAGGATTACCCCCATCTGACAGGTGAGGAAACTGAGGCAGGCAGAGGTGAAGTGACTTGTTTGGGATCACAAAGGCAGGCCAGGCCAGGATTTCGGCCTTTTTTCACTCCCAGGACCTCACTTGGCTTTAATTGTAGAATCATACCCAGATACACAGACTTGGAAGGGCCCGAAGCTGCCCTTGAGTCTCTCCCGTGGGAGGAAGGAATCCACTGACAAGTGGTGAGAAAACTCACCAGAATCCCTCCATAAAGATGGCAAAGCCCCCAAGGGCAGAGCCAGCCCTGCAAGCTCCAGCAACGCTTTCGTTCAAGGGGGGAGGCCACAGGTTCTCTGAAAAGTGAGAGCACTCTTCTTGGACCCAGAGCAAGGTCCGGCAGGCAACGTCCCAGCAGAATGGGCCCTGGGCCCCCGAGCTTTTGCCAGTGTCTGCGGCAGTCAGCCAATTTGGCTGAATGGCTGAAAAGAAGGGCTCAGGTTGAATGAGAGGTAACTCACCGTCTGGGCGGGAAATCGGGGTTCCCATGCTGACATCCGGGTGCCCCTCAGCTGGTTTTCATACAGCTGACCCCAGAGCTTCAGACAACAAATCTTTGCCCCCCCCCTCCTATAATGTTCTGCTTCACCTCCTGGGATCTCAGTTTCCCCAAATATCAAATAATAGGAGTGGAGGTGATAAGACTTTTGATCCTATTTTATTCCTATTTGATGATTGTAACGAATGGATTATGAACAGGAAAAGCATTTATTAAATTATTATTAATTATATATATTATCTATAATTATAATATAATTAAAATAATTATCAAATTAAAATTTTATTAAAGACTTCTACAATTCAAATGAAAGTAGTCTCTGCCTTCAAGGAACTTATAGTACTCTAAAGTAATATAAGTGATAAGTAAAAATGAGCAATAAAGTGCTATAAAGAAACCCATGTAGGGCATCAGGAATGGTGGCTGGAGTCAGAGGGAGGAGATTGCTGTCCCTTTCAGGGAGCAGAGCAGAACTGGTTTGGTCTTAGTTGTGGAACAAAGAGTGTAGGGGAAGGAGCAGGATTTACTCTTTTTTTTTTTTTTTTTTTCCTTTGGGCCTGTGAGATCATTGGTTTAGGAGAAAACTTCTTCCATGCTCATCCAGCTGGTAGCCTACATGCCCAAAGCACTGGGGTATTATGGGACTGCCCTTGGAACCTGAGCAAGGCCCCGGGGAGACACATTCACCAGCAAAGTATTCACTGACAGTGCTTAGAAGAAAAGCTAAAGAAGTTAGTTATAAGTATAGTCAGTAAAGCCATTTGGTGAGGGATCTCAATGTACCCCTTTCAAAACTGGACAAATCTAATCCAAAATAAGAAATAAAGAAATTAAATGTGTGAATTGAATTTTGTAAGAATCAGATATAACAGAGCTTTGGTTATTATTGAAGTGGAATAGAAAAGAACAACATATATACATACATACAAAGATACATCTATATTTTTCTGCTGGACATGGGGCCTTTTTAACAATCAATAATGTATTAGCTAATTAAAAACCTCACAGACAAATGCAGAAAAACAAAGATATCATACACACCCTTTCTTGACCACAATGCAATAAGAATTATATTTAACTAAGGTATATCAAATTACTAGAGATTGAATAACTTAAACCTAAAGAACTGGAGGGTCAAAGAAAAATTCATACAAATAATATATAATTTCATTAAAGATAATAACACCAACTAGATCATATACCAAAAAATTTGGCACTCAACAAGTCACTGGAAATCATCATCATATGGAAAATTTAGATCATTAAGGACTTAGATAGTCCAAAGAAAGATTAGATCAATATATATGTGTGTGTGTGTGTGTGTATGTATGTATGTGTGTATGTATAAAAAGCCATTTTTAAGAATGAAATACTAAATTGGAAATGGGACTGAAAGCTTAAAAGATGAAACTATTTTTATGCACAAAAAACCCAGTGAAATAGATATACCATTAGATAATTTGATTTTCCAAAAATAAAGAGGAAAACTAAATGACAGGTATAAAAATGAGGAGAGATTTTCAACAAATGAAAAAGAAATAAAAGAAATTCTTGAGATGATTTTGATCATGTAAATATGACAATAAAAATAACAATCTAAAGGAAATGATTATTTCCAAAAATATAAAATGTTCAGATTAACAGAATAAGAATTAGAGAACTTAAATGGCCCAATCTCAGAAAGAAAAAATAAAAAAGAAGGAAAGAAAGGAGGGAGAGGAGGGAGGGAAGGAAGGAAGGAGGGAGGGAAGGAGGGAAGGAGGGAAGGAGGGAAGGAAGGAAGGAAGGAAGGAAGGAAGGAAGGAAGGAAGGAAGGAAGGAAGGAAGGAAGGAAGGAAGGAAGGAAGGAAGGAAGGAAGGAAGGAAGGAAGGAAGGAAAAAAGGAAGGGAGGCAAAGAGGGAGGGAAGGAGGGAGGGGGGAATGGAGGGAGGGGGGAATGGAGGGAGGGAGGAAAGAAAGAAAGAAAGAAAGAAAGAAAGAAAGAAAGAAAGAAAGAAAGAAAGAAAGAAAGAAAGAAAGAAAGAAAGAAAGAAAGAAAGAAAGAAAGAAAGAAAGAAAGAAAGAAAGAAAGAAAAAAGAAAGAAAGAAAGAAAGAAAGAAAAAAAGAAAGAAAGAAAGAAAGAAAGAAAGAAAAAAGAAAGAAAGAAAGAAAGAAAGAAAAAAGAAAGAAAGAAAGAAAGAAAGAAAAAAGAAAGAAAGAAAGAAAGAAAGAAAGAAAGAAAGAAAGAAAGAAAGAAAGAAAGAAAGAAAGAAAGAAAGAAAGAAAAGAAGGAAGGAAGAACGGAGGGAAGGAAGGAAGGAAGGAAGGAAGGAGGGAGGAAGAAGAAAGAAAAAGTTGGCCAAGCCATAAATGAAATCTCAGAGAAAAAAACAAAATCCCCAAACCATATGCATTTATATTTGAATTATGTCAAACATTCAGAGAACAATTTAGTATTATACAAACTGTTTGCAAAAATCAAAAAAGAAAAAGATCTACCAAATTTCTTCTATATGCTCTTGATACCTAGACCAGGAAGTATCCAAACCAAGAAAGAAACTATACTACAATTTCTATAATGAATAATGATAGAAATCTTTTAAATAAAATAATAGGGATTACACTAACATATGAAAAGGATTATGAACTATGACCAGTTGGAGCTCATGCCCGGGATGCAGTATTGGGAAACTATTGGGAAAACTACTAGCGTAGTTAACCATAATAATAATAACAGAAGCAACAAAAAGCAAATGATTATATCAATAAACACAGAAGAAGCTTTTGGCTAATTACAATACCCATTTATTAGAAACAACCACAATACTAGAAAACAAAGAAATAAATAAATCTCTGCTTAAAACAATAAGCCAGTATTTTGCCCAAATGGGAAAAACTCAGGAGCCTTTTTAATAAGATTGGGTTAAGGGAAGAATGTCCATTGTCACCAAGTGATTTGTTAGAGTGTTAGGAATACCAGCTGTAGCATTAGGATAAGAAAAGGAAATTAAGGAAATAATCAGAGGCAAAGAGGAAACACAATTATTTCTTTTTTGTAGATGACAGGATATTTGGAGAATCCTAGAGCATCGACTAAATTAGTTCTGAAACAATTTCAGCAAAGTTGCAGGATATATGATAAATTCACATAAATCATCAGGTATTTTTATATTAATAACAAAGATCAGGAAGAAATAGTTTTTTAAAAAGCATTCCATTAAAATAACCCATGAATGTAGAGAATTTTTGAGAACCTACTTACAAGATACACACAAGAACTAAGTGAACATAATTATAAAACACTCTTTATATAAATACAGACCTAAATAATTAGAGAAAAATGAATTACTCATAGATAGAT
>NC_133618.1:3852679-3865179 GCF_048593235.1 Sminthopsis crassicaudata | reverse complement strand
TTGGAGGAGGGGACTCCTTGTCTGAGGCTGGGCAGAACTCCCAAAGAAGAAGATTTCTGGTTCGGAGCCCAGAGCTCTGCTGTGCCATCTCTCTGCCCTATTAACCCATATTAATGCCCGCTTAGTGCAGACTCATCTGGCAGTGCAAGGCCGTCCCACGAGGGCACGGAGGTGTCTGAGAAGAGACCAGCAGACGCCCTGCCCGTGAGATGAAAGGCAACTGCTGTGCTAGATGGAGAGCTGGGCTAGAACAACCTAGACCCTCTGAGCTCCTTTCCAGGGGCAAAACTCTAACAGTCACAGGAATATTGTGACCAAGGCGATGGAAAGGGGGGACACCATTCAGCCTCCAGCCTGGGGGGTCCAGCCCCACTCCAGATCAGCACTTCAGGCAGAGTTTATGAGTGCCGTGCCACCTGAACAAAGCCTCCCCACAGGGCTCCTGGAATGGCCGCTGGCCTCCCACAGGCCCAGGATTTATGACTCTGCTCAGGCAGGTGTTTCCTAATTGACTGACCTGGAAAGTGAACAAGAACCCCAGACTTTAATCCGGGGCAGTTCTCCGGAGGGGGAATCGGCAGGTGAGATGTGTCTGCCTGTGGCCGGAGGAGCAGACAGTGGCCTCCACTCAGCCCCGTGGTACTCTGGGGGGTTTGCAAGGTGCCGGACAATGGAAGGCTGGATTGAGAATATAAAAAAATAAACTTTTAGAAAGAAGCCCAGAGGTCATGCTTGTGACACCCTGGCCAGCTGCCTTGCGTGGCCCCCACCTGTCCTCCTGCTCCCGGACAGTGCGAGCCCCCTGAGGCAGACATGCCGGCACCCAAAGGAGCGTGCTGCTCACCCTGTGGCTCTGCCGCAACCACCCACAGCTCTAGATTTTTTGTACATTTGTCGCTTGTTCTCCTGCACTAGATTGGGAGCTCCATTTGAGAGCTGGGACTGGAATAGTAACTGGCATACAGTAGGTACTTAATAAGTGTTTACTGACCAACTGAGTATAGTGGAGAAGGGGGGGATGTAATAATGATTGTAAAAATAAATGAAGAAAAACTACTTTGATGGGATTAATTAATAATAACCCTGCTTCACAGCCCCAAAGGAACTAGAGAATATAGAAAGCTTTGTGTTTGTGAATATGTCCCCATTCCCCTGGAGGTTCAGCTGCTTAAAGTGTGTGTTTGTAGGGGAAGCTCCCTTGGACTTTCACATGCTCCCTGAGTCACCGAAAGACCAGGATGCAGCAGGAGTAGAGTCCCTGGGCACTGGCAGATTCTTTTTTGATAACATATACAAATGCTGATGATTTATAAGATTTATTTTATATCCTGCAACCTTACTAAAGTTGTGAATTATTTCTAGTAGTTTTCAAAGTTGATTCTGGGATTCTCTATGTATCCCATCTATTTTTGTTTTCTTGCCTACTCAAATTCCTTTAGTTTCTTTCTTTTTTTTTCCCTTGTTGCTGAGGCTAGCATTTCTAATACAATATTGAATAGTAATGGTGATAGTGGGCAGCCTTATTTCACCCCTGATCTTACTGGGAAAGCCTCTAGATTATCCCCATTACATATAATGCTTGCTTATGATTTTAGATAGATAGTACTCATTATTTTAAGGAAAACTCCACTTATTCCTATGCTCTGAGGTTTGAGATTTTTTTTTTAAGAGGAATGGGTGCTGTCTTTTATCATAAAAAGCTTTTTCTGTAAGTATTGAGATAATTGTATGATTTGTTACTTTTGTTATTGATATGGTCAATTATGCTGATAGTTTGCCTAATATTGAACCAATCCTGTATTTCTGGCATAAATTCTTCATGGTCATAGTGTATTCTCTGGTGAGACATTGCTATAAACTCTTTGCTAGGATTTTACTTAATATTTTTATCAATATTCATTAGGGAAATTGATCTATATATTTTTTCTCTTTTGGAGTCTTTCTGGTTTAGGTGTCAGCACCATATCTGCATCATAAAAGGAATTTTGTAGGACTCCTGTTTTCCCAAATAGTTTATACTATCGTTCTTTAAATGTTTGGTACAATTCACTTGAAAATCTATCTGGCCTTGGAGAATTTTTTTCTTTGGGAATTCATTTATAGCTTGTTCAATTTCTTTTTTTCTAAAATGGGATTATTTCAAGTTATTTTATTTCCTTTTCGGTTAATCTGGGCAATTTATTTTTTATAAATATTCATTCATTTCATTTATTGCCAGATCCACTGGCATACAGTTTGAAAAAAAATTAGCTCCTAATTGTTGCTTTAATTTCTTTTTTCACTGGTGGAAAATTCACCTTTTTTGATACTGGAAATTTGGTTTTCTTCTTACTTAAAAAAAATCAAATTAACCAAAGGTTTATCTATTTTTTTCATAAACCAGTTCTTAGCCTTATTTATTGGTTCAATAGTTTTCTTAATTTCAATTTCAAATATTCAGAATTTTTAATTTGGTATTTAACTGGAAATTTTTAACTTGTCCTTTTTCTAGTTTTTTTAGTTGCATGCCAATTCTTTGATCTCCTCTTTCTCAATTTTTTTCTTGTAAGCATTTAAAGATATAAAATTTCCCTTAAGAACTGCTTTGACTGCATCCCATTGTCATTTTTTATGATGAAATTATTAATTGTTTCTATGATTTGTTATTTGATCCACTCATTCTTTGGGATTAGATTATTTGGTGTCCATTTAATTTTTATGCTATCTTTTCATGATTTTTTTTAAATCTAGAAGCATTTTGAAGCCCCTGATACATTCCAAATGAGCTCACATGGAGACATATAAGTAAATGCAATATATACACAAAATAAGTGCAAAGTATCTTAGTGGGGAAGTGGTAGCAGCTGGAGGAATCAAGAAGCTCTTCTGTAGGCTTGGGCTTTGAAGGAAGTAAAAGCTCTTCAGAGGGAGAACTTTTCAGGTCCAAATGAATAGGAACTAGAAGCATAAATGGAAGAACTGAGCAGGGGATAAGCATCAAAAAACGGACTACTGGAAATATATTTAGCACATATATTCAAGACAGCTGGGCAACCAGCACCTTGAGTCCTGTCACCTCCTGTCTAGATCAGTCTAATGATTATGATAACGTGAGCAGGCAAACTGCTGGTAGAAGCCCAAGAAGTTTCGAGAAGTTCAGCTGTGATGGCCTAAGGATTTTTTTAAAAACTGGATTCTCCATTGTTATGCATGGAATTTTCAATTAAGTATGTAAAAATGTAAATTTTGCTTTCTATTTTTTCTAGTTTCTTCTTTCTTTTTATAGGCTAATTTATCACATTCACATTCAAAATTATGATAGGAAATTTTATCCCTTTCTCCATCCTATTCTTCTTTTCCCTCTCTTTGATACCTGTGTCATCTTTACAAAGAAGAAAATTGTGTGGGAAGAGAAGTTTTCTCGGTATCAGTGCTCTATGCAACCAGCTTCTGCTCTCCTGTTCTTTTGTCCTTGACCAGTCTCTCATCATAGCTTTCTTTTCCTTTAAGCCACTATTCACTATCCTCCCTCTGAATTTGTTTTTCTTATAGTTAATCTCACCTTCTTCCTGTGGTTTATAGGATTATATTCAGTTTTGCAGAGTAAATTATTCTTGGTTGTAAACTTTTATCTTTTGCCTTTTGGAACATTGTATTCCGTATTCTCTGCTGGTTTAGACTGGGGGCTGTTAAATCTTATGTGATTCTGACTGCTGCTCCTTGGTCCTGAAATTCTTTCTTACTGGTTGCTTGCAGTATTTTTTCTTTGACCTGGTTCTTGATTTTGTTTATGGTTCCCAGGAGAATTTTATTCGGGACTGCTTTTAGGTGAGGATCAGCGGATTTTATTTTGACATTGTCCTCTTGTTCTAAAAGATCTTGAGAATTTTCAGTAATGATTTTTTAAAAAATAATATCCAGATTCTTTTTTAGGTTTTAACTTTTACACAGTCCAATGATTCTTAATTTATCCATTTTCTAAGCTAGTTGTTTTACTTTATCTTCTTTCTCCATCTCCCCCAATCTTTGAATTTGTTTTAATATTTCTTGTTGTCTCATAAAATCATTCAATTCTCTTTGGCCATCTTAATTTTCAAGAAGTCTATTACTAGGGTAAGGTTTTATGTACTTCTGCTAATCTGTTAGTTTCTTTTGAAGATTTTTCTTCTAAGCTTTTCTTTCTTTCCTAATTTTTTGGCTAATTCTTTCATTTTATTTATATCATTTTACCTCTCTTTTCCAAATAATTAAAATAAATAGTGCTTCATTTCTAGAAACTCTAATTGACATCATACCCAAGCTAGGATTTCTTTTGAGACTTTGCTTGTAGGTGTTATGGAGTTATTCCCCCCTTTTGGACTAAGACATCTCTGCCTCTATAATAACTTTATTTTAGGAGTCATTTTGCCATTCTTTCCCCAGTCTTATTTCCTGGATTGAAACTTTGTGTTAGATACAGACTGGAGGGAATGTCCAGGTTTTGTATGGCTGTGAACTATCTTATCTGGAACCTCTGCATTCTGTGGATATTGAATGCTTTGTTTCTCAAGGGTCCCAGCAGTCACTCTGGTCAAGGAGCTGCGAGCTTTCAGCAGTCCCTTTGTGGTCTGATTGCTGGATTTTGAGGTCTCTAGACTACAGTTTGGGAGTAAGCAGCACATTTTGAGCTTTCCCCGATGGAGCTCCAGTAGATAGTCACTGACCCTAGCTCCCAGAGCTCAGAGACTCTGCGGGGTCAGAGCGAGAATCTTGCCTTCTCGTCTCTGGTTTGGGCCCCAAGACTGAGACTGCCTCCCATTTTACTCTGACCAGGGGAAGTTGTCTCCTGCTGTTTGGAGGCCGGATCTCTCTCTGGTATCAGAGAAGCATTTCTGGGTCCCTTCTTAAGTTGAGTCTAATTACCTGGTCCACCCTCTTCTATACTCGGACACTTGCTCGTGAGCCAAATTTATGATCAAGAACTGGAAAAATGACTCAATGTGGTTTGTCCTTTATTTCCCAATCACTGCTTGGTCTGGCGCTCTTCCCAGATATCTGCTGGAGCAGTTGGGCTGTGCTGCTTCCTCATACTCTGCCACCTTTGCTGGTCTTCAGTCCAGTTTTTTCCCTAAGAAACTTCATTGAGAGTCACATGGGTCCTGGCACACAGTAGGTGCTTAATAAATGATTATTGATTGGTTGGACATGGAACTTGATGGGACTTGGAAGAGACCTCAGGGGCATCCCCCTTTTACAGAAGATGGAAACAAGAGATGTGTCCAAGGTGATTCAGGTTAGAAGAGACGGAACAGGAATTCCAACTCAGGCCCTCGGTACTCTTTCAAACAAGGGACAAAGAATCACTGTCTCTCTGAATCTCAATTTCTTCATTTGTCAAATGTGGGAGACATGTTCAAACCTCTTTCTTGATGGAGCTGTAGGGAGACATGCAATGAGAAAATGTAGACAAAGCATTTTGACAACTGCGAAAATACTATTCAAATTGAACCCTTTTTTAATCCTTCAACACACACTGATTAGGCACTTGCTGTGTTTGAGGCACAGAGCTAAAGGCTGGGGATAGAAAAACAAGCAGTTTCCATTCCCACTTTCTTCTCCTCTTCCTCCGCCCTCCTTCTTCCCCTCCTTTTTGTCTTCCTTCTCTTACTCTTACTCTTCTGCTCCTTCTCTTCCTCCTCTTCCTGCTCCTCTTCCTCCTCATTCAAAAGGCCCTCCACAATCTAGCACTTCTCCCTCTCTTTCCAGATATCTCATCTGACCCCTGATTTCTCATGCAGTTTGGAGTAACTGCCCCACATAGTGCTGGGCATAAAGTCAGTGAAGAAGAGTGAGAGGCTGAGGACAAGTGAGGGTGGATTCATTGTTCTTCCAAAGATGGCTCCCTGTTTCTCTCACTGAGTCCACATTCCATCCCCCTCCCTCACAAGCTGTCTCCCCTGTCTGGAAGTCACTTCTTCTTCCCCTCCCCCTTTGCCCCAGAGGTTCGACATCAGGTATAATGAAGCCACTTGGAAACTTCACTAAAAATGACACCGGGTGACCCTGAGGCCAGAGGGGCCCGTGAGAAGTCTCCCCAAGGTTTCACCAGCCTCCTGCTTATAGCACTGGGAGCCTTACATCCCCACTGCCCAAAGCACTCCCCCATAGTCAGTCTCAGGTTGGTCCATGTGGGAACAAAGTTAACCCAAATGTCCACGGTCTGATCCATAGCATCCCGACATCTTGAGATCCTTACCTCCCTTCACGCTTGGATCAGGTGCTAACTTAGCATTTATCTAATTCCTTCCTTTATTTTTCCTACTTAGTAGTATTTTTTCCCAATTTCATGTAAACAGTTTTCAACATTCACTTTTCTAAGACTTTGGGACTCCTTCCTTTAGACAAAGTTGAAATTGAAGCCAAGGTTGGGGGGGGGGGGAAGCTTGCCCTGAATCACACAAGGAATTTCAAATAGAGCAGAGACTAGAACTCAGAACTCTGGAGACCAAACCTTAGTCAGGTTTCCCTTCAAACTATGAAGGCAAGAACTTTCTGAGCCCAGATTTCCTGGAATTTAGGGCTCCCCAGAGCAGGGCCCAGCAGGGCTTTTGGATGGGAAATAACAGCCAGTGGATGAACTAATTAAATTTGATTAAGCAAGTTTACCTGTCTCTGAAAGGCCTGTATGTGTGTATACAGGGTGCACGTGTGTGTGTGTGAGTGTGTGTGTGTGTGTGTGTGTGTGTGTGTGTGTGTGCGCGCGCGCGCGAAGGGAGGACTAGTATTACACAAGACCTTTTCTTCAGAAATTTGGGTCAGGGGAGCCTGGGGGAGACATGAGAGCAGAAAATATCCTCAGACCAACATCTGCCTCAGGATTCACAGGGCTGAGCCAGGCCAGGGGGAGGGAGAGACTAATAATTGACCCACCTCTACCAAACATGAAAGTCACTAGGACCTTTAAAATACAATTCACACAATTCACAATTCGAGTGGAAGAGCCCAGCTAACCAATGCTGCTGTCTTCTCTTGTCGTAGATTATTGTGTGCAGCCAGGTAACAGCCCCGTAGTTCTTTCTCCAACAGCAGGTGGAGTTACTGGGACACCTTCCACTCATTAAGTTGTGAAGGGCCAATGAAGCTAACAGTTCATTCCCTCTTGTAGTAATATAATAACTACAAGTACCAGGGCCTGTGCTAGAAACTGGACTCAGAGACAAAACAAAGCAGCCCCTGCCCTTGGGGAGTTTATTTTCTACTCTGGATAATCAAGGGATGCAACAGACTAACTGGTTATATGAACAAACATTCATCAAGTACCTACTATACAATGCTACATATAGACAAAATAGATTGAGGGAATCCAGAAGGGAAGGCACCAACATCCAGTAAAGACTCCTTACAGGAGGTCTGACCTGTGATTTGAAGGAATTGGGGAAGCCAGGAGTCAGAGAGAAGGAGGAAGAGCATTCCAGGCATAAGGAGAGTCAGGGCAAATGCCCAGAGAGTATCTTATGTGAGGGGCTATAAGGAGGTTGCCATTTCTGCAATGCAATATACGTGGCCAAGTGGGGTAGGTTGTAAGTTGGAAGTCTGGAAAGTAGAGAGGGCCCAAATTAGAAAAGACTTTAAAAGCCAAGCAGAGGATTTACATTTGACATGGTCCAGCCTTTTAGAGAATCAATTTAATGACTATATAGAACAGGGGTTCTCAAACTACGGCCCGAGGCCCAGATGCAGCCATTGAGGATGTTTCACGGCTCTCCTAATAAATGGGCTGAGGAGGGGAGACAGAGCTTTTGTTTTTACTATAGTCCAGCCCTCCCACAGTCTGAGGGACAGTGAACTGGCCCCCTATTTTAAAAGTTTGAGGACCACTGATATAGAGTAAGAAGAGGCTTGAATCAGTCTGACTCTCCTTAGCAACTACTGCAATAATCCAAGCATGAGGAGATGAAGTTCTACACTACACTGAGGACCGTGTCCGAGGAGAGAAGGGAGAATATCTGAGAGGTGCTGCAAAGCTGAAATCTACCAGAGATACAGAGGTGAAATCTATGAGATGTTGCAGAGGTGAAATCTACCAGAGATACAGAGGTGAAATCTATGAGATACTACAGAGGTGAAATCAACAAGGGGTGCTGTACAGGTGAAATCTACCAGAGATGCAGAGGTGAAATCTGTGAGATATTGCAGAGGTGAAATCTACCAGAGATACAGAGGTGAAATCTATGAGATACTACAGAGGTGAAATCAACAAGGGGTGCTGCAGAGGGGAAATCTACCAGAGATGCTGCAGAGGGGAAATCTACCAGAGATGCTGCAGGGGGTGCTGCAAAGGTGAAATCCACAGGTTTTAGCATCATATTGGATATTGGAAAGATGGGGTAAGAAAGAGTGAATCACTCCAACTTTGTCAGCCTGGTGACCGGAGGGATGGCGGTACCTTTGATGGTAAGGAAGTAAGGAAAAGGGGACATTTTTACAGGAAAGATAATAAGTTCTGTTTTGGATGTGTTGAATTTAAGATGTTTGAGAAACATACAGTTTCAGACATGCAAAAGGCAGTTGGAAATATGAAACTGGAGGTCAGGAGAGGATGGATTTAGAGAAATAGATTGGAGAATCAAAGAAAGAATAATTAAACTTACAGGATTTGATGAGAGCAAGTGAAAGAGCATAAAGGAAGAATAGAAGTACTTTTTTTTTTTTTTTTTTTAACAGTTAATGGATATGAACTCAAGGCTTTCCTCACTCCATCAGCCACCACAGGGATTTTCCTAAATCCCAAGTCTAACCATGTCACCTTCTGCTCAATGAAATCTAATGGTTCCCTTTCATTTCCAGGATCAAATGCAAAATGTTCTGGTTGGCATTTAAAGCCCTTCATCACCTACCTCCTTCTCCCTTCCTGTTCTTCTCACACCTCACTCCTCACAAAATACTTTTCAATTTAATGACACTGGCTTCCAGCTGTCCCATGAGCAAGACCTTTCATATCTCAGTTCTGGGCATTCTTTCTGGCTGCCCCCCAGGCCTGAAATACCCTCCCTCATCATCTTTGTTTAATCTTCTTGTTTTTTTAAGGCCCAATTAAAATCCCATTTTTTACTAGAATTCTTTCCCAATCCCTCCTGATTCCAGAGCTTTCTCTCTATTAAATAGTTCTTGTTTTTCCTATAAATTGCTTGATTTGTGTATATTTGCATGTTGTCTCCCCCATTAGATTGTAAGCTCCTTGAGGGCAGGGACTGACTTTTGCCTCTTCTTGTATCCAGCACTTAGCACACAGTGTTTGGCTCATAGTAGGCACTTAATAAATGTTCACTGATTATTTGTTATTGACTGGAGGTCTAGGAGGGCAAAATGTCATGAAATTCTATAAATAAGGGAGTAATTTATGGTATCAAATGAAGCAGAGAGTTCAAGAAGATGAGGATGGAGAAAAGCCTATTGGACCGGGCAATTAAGATATTATTGGCAACCATGGAGAGCATTTTGGGCCCAAGGATGATGTGGAAGTCACACTGCAGAGTTAAGGAGAAAAGAAGAGAAAAGGCAATGGAGGATTCCACTGGGAATGACCATCTCAAGGAGCTGGACCACAAAAGGGAGGATGGAGATTGAGGAAAAGTGAGGATTAAGAGTTGGGAATCAGGAAATGCTTCCTGTTATTTGGGACAAGAAGACCTACCCAAATTGACTACTCAGAGATCACTCATAGAAAGAAGAATTATTTACTAGAATCTCGAGAAGCGGAACCCCTCCTGGTCTGTGAGCCAAATTCACAGCAGGATAAGGCCACTCCCTTGAAAATGCTTACAGCTTTTATACATTTCAAACAAAGAACCTCCAAAATCCTGCCCTCTGTATGTTGTGATTGGTCACATAAGTCTACTGTACCCCTAGCTGGTCAGTGGAATGTAGCAGACAAGGTGATTTACAGCTTCTTCGGCCATGTTGGACAATGGAATGTTGTTTAGGCCTTATCTAAAATCAGGTGATTCTGGAGAAGCCGAAACTGAGGCCTAATAGGCTTGGTCTACTTTAGTAAACAGTCTCTGATCAATATGTGCTGTAAGTTCTTCACCCTTTTCCCACACACTGTGCTAAGGAAGGTGGAGTCAGAGGTGAAGAAGGAGGACATCCCATGCAAGTGGACAACAAGTTCAAAAGCAGAGGTGAGAGATGACATTGATCCTAAGGGATTAAAGAAAAAGGGTGAGATGACGTGCTCATGATAACCAAGTAATTGCCAGCCTCCTCTAGGACTGTAGCTCAGAAAGAGAAGAAAGATACAAAAGGACAATGGTTTTCAAAAGTTTTAAACTCCTAGGATATACTATAAGATATTTAATATGTATGGGAATGCCGGCCATCTAGGGGAGGGAGTGGAGGGAAGGAGGGGAAAAATTTGGAACAGAAGGGAGTACAACGGATAATGTTGTAAAAAAAATTACCTATGAATATGTACTGTCAGAGAAAATGTTATAATTATAAAAATTAATAAATAAAAAAATTAAATGAAAAAAATAAAGAAAGAAAGAAAGAAAACAAACAACAACAAAAAAAAGTTTTAAACTTTGAGGGAAGGGGCCTTGAAACCCCTTTGGTGATCCATCTGATGGAGCCTGTGGACCCTTTCTCAGAAGTGTTTTTAAATGTACAGGATGAAATATATAAGGTTACAAAGACATTGAAATGTACTTATTAAAATGTTTGAGAAATATATAGAAAATGAGATCAAACTTCAGATCAGAATCCTGGATGAGGGATAGAGGGTCACCTCCATGTATTTGTCACTGATTTAGGCTGGGGGACACTTGGACGTGTTAGTACATGCCCCCTCCACGGGGCATTTACCAGTTCCAACAGCTTCCGGTGTGTTTCCCTAACTCATTCCATTGAAATGACTTTGAAAGGTTCCTATTTATTTATCTCTCCATGTAATTTTATTCCCAGAAAGAATATAAAGTCTTTTAGGCCAGAGACTGGAGCCCAGGACTGCCTTGACTCATGGTAGAAGCTTAATTAATACTTGATTGTCAAGATCATAGAAATAGGCATTGAAAACAAGAAGGGGAAGAAGAACTTCAGGGAAAAGATCCCGGAGAAGATGAAAGGCAATGAGACTGTTTATAGATTGGATCACACACATACAGAGGCTGTGGCAAGAGCTAAAGGAAGAGAGATTGCAGGAGAGTATCGAGGGGCTTTGAAGTGATGGAGGGGGAGGGAGTTCATGGCAATGGGCATCGGTTATCAGGAAAGTGGGAGTCGTTTGCCGGAGGGTGCAAGAGAGTGGAAGGCAGGGGAGTGAGATTATCCTTTAAGTAGTAAGAAGATACTGAAGTCCCGGAGCTCAAGGCTGGGAGGGACTTAGTGCTCATCCATCTGGTGACCCACAGATGAAAAAGACACTCCCTCTAGATGGCCCAAGATCCCTACGTCGTGCTATCCGCTTTTGTGCCGGAGGAATCCTGGTCTTCCTCTCCCTCCCACACCAGACTTCTGAGGGGGAAGCGGTTGTCAAGTTCACCATGCTGGACAAAGAGATCCCAGAAGGCAGCTGCTGTGCCCTGCTCTCAGTTTTGTTTCTTTCCAGGTCTCTGGGCCCTATAGGAGGGCAAAGGTGTCTCTAATCCCCGGAGGACGATGGTCTCCAGAATATCAAAGCTACCATTCCCCCATCTCCAAGCTTGAGATCGGACACAGAAAGCTGGGAGGAGCCCAACATTTCTGCTTCTCCCTCAGTTAGGCTCCTAACTTTGTCTGAAGGTCATTAATAATAAGGAGTGACCTTGTCTAAAGCGAGTCTGAAAATTGAGTTATCGCCATTCGAGGTAAAAGGAGCTTTAGACCTTTGTGTTAGGGAAGAGGCAACTTCAGCCCATGGAGGGGCCGGTGTTTTTTTAGGGTCCCACATTGAGTTAGAGGCTGAGGTAGGGCCTAGAACCCAAGGCTCCCAGTAGAGGGATGGTCTTGCTCTAGCACAATGTGGTTCTAACACCCTAGATCTACACACATGTGCATGATACACACATCCATGCACACATACACACGTGCACACGCTACAAGACCTACTGCTTGTTTCTTGGTCCCGTAAAACACAAACCAAGCAACTAACTGAGGCATCCCTTGCCCTTGCCCCACAAAACCCTTCCCCTGCCCCACAAAAAGCCTTCCCTGGCCCCACAAAAAGCCTTCCCCTGGCCAGCAGTCTTTTTTCTCCGACTGATTCAAGAAAAGTCAGTGAAACCTGAGCGCCTGGGGCTCCTTCCTTAAGCTGTCACCATTATTTGTGCTGAGCCAGAGGCCTGATAACAGCAGCCACTAAAAGGGGAATAAAAAAGGCTCCCTGGGCCCCCTTGGCCCAGCCCCCAGTGGGGCAGCCTCCAGAAGTTAATTAAGCAGTTGTCCCCCGGGATGCTGTTGGCCCTGAGAAGGGCTGGAGGCCCAGACCAATGGTCCAGGAAAGGGCTGGGCCGTCCGTGCTGAGGGAGGACCCAGAGGCTGCTGGCCCCAGCTTTCCCCCACCCGGA
>NC_133618.1:3817679-3847679 GCF_048593235.1 Sminthopsis crassicaudata | reverse complement strand
TAAGTGTCTTATCCGGTTACTCCGTATCTGCAAACAACCTTCCCAGTCCGGTCTGGCCCTGGGTCCTCCCGCTCGCCGGCCCCTCTGACGTGGCTCCTCAGCCCATTTCTCACCAATGGGGGTTTTATCGGCTGGATACTAGAACGTTTGCCCATTTCCTTCTCCAGCTCACTTTCCAGATGAGAAAATGAGGCAGACGGGTTATGCGACTTGCCCAGGGTCACTCAGCCAGAAGGTGTCTGAGGCAGCATTTGAACTCCGGTCCTCCGGACCCTGCTGCGTGCCAAGCCCTGCGGGGGTCCGAGTGACAAAAGAAGGAGATGGGAATGGAGCGGTCCCTTCTTGGAGGAGCCCTGACCGGCCCTGGACCCAGGCCTGGCCCAGAATTCCCAGCCCTGTCAAACTGGGCGCTGCCCTGGGATTGCAGCCGTGGCCATACTGGTGCGGGAGGCCGCGGTGCCCTGACCCCTGGGAGGGGGGTTCCCTCTGTGTGGAGTGGGAGGGAAGGCTCTCAAGGCCAAGGCCACGGTTCTCTGCCCAAGGGCACGGACAAGGTTACCATCCTCCTGCCTCTCATCTGACTAAAGGTTGGCCAAGGCTAACCATGGGACTGGCTCCCCGTTAAGGGGGTGCTGCTCCGAGGGGGGGCTGGGGCTACGCTGGGCCCTGCCCCTGAAACAACGTGGGGTTCTGGGACCCAGCCGGGGCAAAGGCAGCTGTACCCCAGGAGACACTGCTCCCAGGGTGGGGATGAGAGGGGTCTGGGGCCTTCGAAGAGCCCGGAGTCAAACTTCAGAGGGAAGGGGGGGCACCAAAGAGCTCCTGTTCCTGTTGTTCCATCCCCGCCGTTCTTAATGTGTCAACAAATTGACAGCTTAAGTTCCATTTCTGCCGGAGACCCCTCCGGACCCTCCGTGGCTACCGCCTTCCCTGCCAGGAGCCCTCCAATCTCTGGCCTGGAGTCTCCTAGCGACAACTACTCCTATTTTCCTCCTTCCCTATCTCCATGGTTCCTGTTACGATCACTAATTAGGACTGTACTTGTTTAGTATAATTATATGTGCATATAATTGTATTAATTTAATTACTAATATAATTATAATTCTACTAGTTATAATTACTGCTACTACTACTACTATTACACTACTACAACTAGTTATTTTTATTACTACTACTCGACCACTAATTAGAATTGTACTAATTATATCTAATTATAGAGCTCTAGAATTATAATTACTGCTACACTAATTGTATAACGTCCTAGGCATTGTGCAAAGCACTTTACAAATATCACTTCATTTGAGCCACACAATAATTCTTTAAGGTCGATGTTTTTATTAGTCCCATTTTACAGCTGAAGAAACTGAGGCAAACTGACTTGCCCAAGGTCATAGCAGAGAGGAAGTGTGGAGGTAAGATTTGAACTCAGATTTTCTGGACTCTGGGCCCAGAAGTCCATGCGGTTTGGACCTCGCTGCTCCCTAATTATCTCCGGGTTGTCTCTCCCTTTAGAATGTGAGCTCCTCCTTCATTTCTTCCTCCCCTGCCAGGGCACAGCAGAAGGCCTGGCAGAGTTCATGCCTGCTAACAAGTGAAGCCAGCGTCCAGGAGGTGTCTGATCGGGTTGGGGCCCCGGGACCCCTGTCTCCCCGGTCCTAGGCTCTGGGTCTTCCCCAGGCAGACTACGTTCTGAATTGATGAGCCTGCTTCCCATGGTCTGGCAGCTGTGCTGGGCCTCAGCTCAGGTCTTCCAGCCTCTCCCCGTGGGGCCCCGCTCTCCTGACTGGCCCCTGACCTGCCCCATTGCACAGTGACCCCGGCCTTTCCAGCCCTCACTCCGGGATGAGAAATGGAATCAAGCCCAGCATGCCTTGGGAGAGTTTGGCGGCCATGTTCTCCCCATCCCTGAGACTGCCCAGACGTTCACCTCGCGGTCTGACCACCTGTCCCTTCCATGGACTCTCCTTCCTACCCCATGGCGAGCTCTCTGGGGGTCCCCCCAGAAAGGGCTGGCCCACTGGCGTCCTGGTCTGCACGCACTCTTTGGCCCCAAGCTGACATGTGACCAGTCCCCTGTAAATGATTTTTCATTCCTCCCCTTTCTTAGCTTCCCAGACGCCATGCTGCCTCATAGGAGCCCGAAGCTTCCCATCACCCCCTGCTCTTTTTCAGGCGAATGCTTGGCTGGCCACAATTCTCCCAACTTCAACCCTTTTTTTTTTTTTTAACTTGAGCTCTGGCTTTTATTTGTCTCTTTGTGCTCCATCTTCATCCTCCACGTTCCATCTATCTTGAACGCTCTGACTCGGTTGGCCATAAAATGCTGTTTCTTGTCACCTCTGGACGCAGACTAAAACCAACTGTCCGCAGCCTGAAGGTCTGGAGCTCCAAGCATCCCCCAGGCTGCTTTTTCGGGCTGAGGTCTTTGTTCTTCTAGATCACTGGACGGAGAAGTCCCCGAAGGGGACTCCCGAAGAGCCCATCGCCATGGAGCACTATCCCTGACACTCAGCGCGGCTGACACCGCTCCATGTTCGTCCAAAGTTCTCAGCTGCCTTCACCCAAGTTTCTCTGCTGCTCGGGATCCCTCCAGAAGCAGGAGGAGCTGTCTTAAGTGCTAGCGTTTCCCCATTTTAGATGAGAAATGGAAACTTAGTGACTTGCCCAGCTCCTAGGGGTCGGAGGCACGATTAGAACTCGGCTTCCGGCCGGCAGTGCAGCTCGGGGAGGGGGGGAGCCCGTCCCTGGGTGTTTTCTTTAGGTCTTGTATGTCGCAGCGGCTCCCGGACGGGCAGCTCGAGCGCCGAGTTGGTATTCAGAGAATGTGAACCGACCTGGAGGGAGGGGTGCAGGCCCCCGAAGAGCCTCTGACAGATTTATGACAGGGCCCTGATAAGATCACGAGGCCGGAGATTTAGGGCCGGGCAGGACCCGGGAGGTCGCCAGGGCCAGCCCTCACATTCTCTAGATCAGGAGAGTGATGGCTCCGAGGGCCGCACCCGGGTCAGCCAGGCCGTTCGCAGCCTGCCTGGCTCTAGTTGGCGGGCCCCGGATCCGGGGTGCCTGCCCCCCCGCCAGGCTGCCCTCCTTCAGGTGGGTTAGCCCTCCCCACCTTGTGGCATCCCAGAGAGGGCTGAGCCAGCCAGGGACAGTTTCCTTGTGGGTAAAATGAGAAGTTTCCCCCAGTGTTTTATCATCACCTTTCCAGCTCCTCTGAGTAATCAGTCTCCCTTCGCCAGACACCAGAGACTCTGCCCGTCTCCCATGCCCGAGTCCGTCGCCTGGGGCCCAATCCTGCTGACAGGGAGAATGTCAGAAAGCGGAGCCAGGGGCGATACCGGCTTGTGACTCACACAGGGCTCGGCTCTCGCCATTGGGCCTTCCGTTAACAACCAGCCCTCTGCCAGCTCCCCTTCTCCTGGGGTCCCCGATGTCTTTCCCTTCAAAGGGCAGCCTCCCCCCTTCCCCCTGCTGCAAAGCGGGTCTTGGAGTCGGGGAGGTGGCGCTGACCCGGCTTCCCACGCAGCTCGGGGAGGTCTCCCCAGCCGCTGTCACCCGGCGGGCTTGCCCGCTCCTGTGTGCGGCTGACTGAGAGAATCTCATCTTCCCCTTTCCGCTGACTCCCCCTCCAGCACCCAGAGGGCCTGCTCGGGAGCCCGGAGGTGCAGGGAGAAGGGGGAGGGGTCCTACCCAACAGAGCCTTTGTCTGCCTAGAACAAAGACCCCCCTCTCTGCCCCTCTCTGGACTTGCCACTTCCTCTGCTCCTAATCCAAACACAATGAGTGCCCACTGATTAGGCTGCTTGGCCTATCAAAGTGGGCCCCAAGCTTATCGGGACTTCCCAAATGGCGCACGGGGAAGCTGGCCACTTTGATTGCCGATTGCCGGGCCCTAATCAGAGTCCTCTTCTCCAAACAGTGGGCCTTTGGGAGCCCGCCCCCCGCCCCGGCCGGGAGATCAAAGTCAGAGCCGGGCTCCCTGTCTGTGGGGAAGCTCATTAGAGGGACGTTGTCAGGGTTATAATCAGGGCCGCTTTGACTCCTGGATTCCACGGCTTTGCCCTTCCTATCAGCCTGGGAGGTCCAAAGTGAGAAGAACAAAGTGGGCCCGAGTGACAGATGGGCGCTGGAGAGCTTGTGGCCCCTCCCACCCAGGGGCCTCCAGGGACCTTCTCCCTGATTCTCGGGCCGTGGGCCGGCCGCCTCCCTGCCTCTCCCTTTGTCGGAAGCGGTTCTTGGTACCACAACCTGGAAGCCTTCTGTCACCTGGCTCCCCTGTTCCCTGAAGTCGGAGAGAACATCAGCTCTGGGAGGGAGCTTAGAATATGGAACGTTAGAGCTGGGAAGCAACTTAGGGGATAGAACATCAGAGGTGAAAGGGAGCTTAGACAATCAGAGCTAAGAGGGAGCTTAGAACATGGAACATTCAAGCTCCGAGGCAGCTCAAGACATGGAATGTCAGAAATGGGAGGGAGCTTAGACTATCAAACATTAGAACGAGGAGGAAGCTTAGAGTTGGGAATGTCATTGCTGAGAGGGGGCCTAGAACATGGAACATTAGAGCTGGGAGGGAGCTTAGGACATATGGAATGTCAGAGTTAGGAGGGAGCTTAGAACATGAGATGTTAGAGCTGGAAGGGAGCTTAGAACTTGGAATGTCAAAGTTAGGAGGGAGCTTAGAGTATGGAACATTGGAGCTAGGGAGGAAATTTTGAAGTCAGAATTGGGAGGTTCTTAATACACAGGCTAGAGAAAGCTTCCCTGGGAAAATTACCTTCCTAAAGAGACCAGCATTCCCCAGACCTGGCAGGGACCTGAGACATCACCTGCTCTACAGCCCAACTTGAAGGTTGGGAAAATGAGGTCAGAGAGGTCCCACAGTCAGTCTGCAGCTCCGTTTCTCTCCACGCTCCCAGAAGCATCTCAAACACTCACCGTCTGATGGATATTGGGTCAGGTTCTGTAGATCAAAGGCAAAGCTGGACCTGCCTTTAAAGATGACAGGAAAAAAATAATGATGAATGTTGGAGGGGAGGTGGGAAAACTGGGACACTGATACATTGTTGGTGGAGTTGTCAATGGATCCAACCAATCTGGGAAGCAATTTGGAACTATGCTCAAAAAGTTATTAAACTCTGCAGACCCTTTGACCCAGCAGTGTCTCTCCTGGGTCTGTATCCCAAAGAGATCATAAAAAAGGGAAAAGGACCGAAGTGTGCAAAAATATTTGTGGCAGCCATTTTGGGAGTGGCAAGGACCTGGAAAATGGGTGGCTGCCCATCAGTTGGGCAGTGGCTGAATAAGTTGTAGTATATGAAGGTTATGGAACATTATTGTTGTAGAAGAAAGGATCAGCAGGAGGATTTCAGAGAGGCCGGGGGAGACTGACAGGAACTGATGCTGAGGGAAGGCAGCAGAAGCAGGAGATCATTGGACACGGCAACAACGAGACTAGACAGCATCAATTCTGATGGACGTGGCTCCTTCTGACAAGGAGCTGATTGATGCCATTGTTCCAATGGACTTGTGACGGAGAGAGCATCCACACCCAGAGAGGACTGTGGGAACTGAGGGTGGATCACTCCATGCCATTCTCACTCTTTTTGTTGTTTGCTCGCATTTTCTTTTCTTTCTCATTTTCCCCTTTTGATCTGATTTTTCTTGTGCAGCAGGATAAATGTGAAAATACATATAGAAGAATTGCACATGTTTAACACCTATTGGATTATTTGCCATCTAGGGGAGGGAGGTGGGGAAGGGAGGGGGAAATTTGGAACACAATGTGTTTTGGAAATACATGTGTTTTGAAAATAAAAAGCTTTATATAAATTAAAAAAAAAAAAAGAAGCTTCTGTTTTCTAGGAGGAAAATGACAGACCACAGAGAGTCTGTGCAAAATATGTGCAAAAAGTCGGGGCAAAAACAGCAGTACCTTGGGACTGAGGTACTGCTTGTTGGAAAGGGCCTAGGGAGCCTGGAATGGAACTGGGGATTTTATGGGGTAGAAGAGAGGAGGGAGCAGGTCTCAAATCGACAGTGAATCTAGCCCTGGAGCCTGCGTCCTCTAACCGCCTTGTGCCAGCTGAGGGAGTCAGTGTGCTCCTAACCGGGCACAGACGGTTGGTCTCTTTGGGTGAAGGGGCCCCTGCCGTCTCTCTGAGTGGAGCACTGGGGACATACATACAGGCACCCTCAGGGAGCGCCCATTCTCCTGGCCTGGCATAGGAGGCTCTGGCCTGGGTCATCAGCCCCTGATGCACCACAGGGACAGCTCCTCATGCCTCTGACCCTGGCAGCTGGACACCCGGCTCTGGTCATTGCCTACATTTGAGAAAGTGACAGAGAATATGTGAATGGGGTGAAAGGCCACTGGGGGGCAGCACAGTGCAGAGAGCTCCCAGGTTATAGTCCCAGAGGCTCATCTCCCTGAGTTCAAATCCAGCCTCAGATATTTGTGACTCTGGGCAATCACCTAACCCCGTTTGCCTCAGTTTCCTCATCTGTAAAATGAGCTGGAAAAGGAAACGGCAAACCCCTCCAGCATTTCTGCTGAGAAAGACCCAAATAGGGTCAAGAACAGCCAGACACGACTGAACAACAACCGTCACCACAGAAAACAACACAAAACGGGGTGAATGTTTCCTGAAGGAGCAGCTTCTGAACTAGAGTCTCTAGGAGCTCTCAGCTCCCTGGTCCCAGGCACTGCCCCTCCCATGGAGTCCAATATTGAGTTCTTTTTCCTTTTTTTAACTTCCACATCATTCTGTGAGCTCAGAGGGACCTTTCCGCCCCCTGAGCCCCTCAGAGAGTTTTCCACATGGATCGTTGCTTAGCCAGTTTTTATTTCATGGAGTTTTTAATCCAAGTAAAAAACTTTACTTTTGACTTTATTCCGTTCCACTGGGTTCATTCTAGCATGTTGTTCTCTAGCTCATCAATAACTCTTCAAATCCCGTCAACCAGTTTGTGTACATGTGTTTTGTACATGTGTGTGCATTTGTACATGTGTGCACATTGTACATGTGTGTGCATTTACACACATGTGTGCATTTGTATGTATATTGGAGTTCTCTAAAGATTTGGGGTTTTTTCCTACATTGAAACCAAAAGAGTCTGAGTCAATAGCCAGCTGAAGTCTAAAGTCAGTGTTTCCTCAAGACGGATAAATGTTTAGTTTAGAATTTTATTATATGATAGACGTTCATGTGATTTATATAATCCCATACATTACATAGTTAAATAATTTATGTAACACACATATGTATGCAAATTTATTCTTGTCTTCAAGTCCCAGCTAAAACCCCCCTTCTGCAGGAAGCTTCCCCATCCCTCTTCCTTCCAGACCCTTTTCCAGGTTCTCTATTTCCTATCATCCAATATAGATCCTGCTTTGTGGAGGTTTGTTTGCATGTTGTCTCCTCCATGAGACCGAGGGATCGTCCAAGACAAGGGGCTCCTTTTGCTTCTTTTTGTATCCTCTGCACTCGGCACGCTGCCTGGCACACATTAGGCACTTAATAAGTGTGTATTTACTGATTGATTGAACAATCGGAATGGTACTGGACCAAGGTGGAAAAGAGCCCATTTTTAATTGTTAGCAAGAGGCTTGGAGCAACATCCAGAGGTGACAGTCAGAAGGACAACTGGATTTAAAACCTGATGATCTGGGCTGGCTGGAGCTGGGTTCTCACATTTTCCGCCTGGTTGTTTGAGGGGAAAGTGATTTTTTTTTTTTTAATCTCTCTGACCTTCAGTTTCTTCCTCTATGCCGTGAAGGGGTGAAGTCTGTACTTCTGAGAAATCTTCCAGCTCTGATATTCCATGGGATATTTTTTCCTTTTTCTTATGTACTTGATAACGATGAATAAAAATGAGCACATGACAGTGGCCTGAGTATTGACTTTGGAGTCAGGGAGGTTAAAATTCAAATTCTCCTCCAAACAGTAGAGGTGAGGCCCTGGAGGAGTCATTTTACCTGTTAGCTTCAGTTTTTTCCTCTTTGGGTTAATCACAGCAGCTTCCCACCTCCTGGGCTTCTTGGGAGCATCAGGCACTCCTGTTTGTGAAATGCTTCACAAACCTTAAAGTCCTCCTTAATTCTACTCATTGTCTCTTCCCTCCTTCCTTCCTTCCTTCCTTCCTTCCTTCCTTCCTTCCTTCCTTCCTTCCTTCCTTCCTTCCTTCCTTCCTTTCTTCCTTCCTTCCTTCCTTCCTTCCTCCCTTCCTCCCTCCCTCCCTCCCTCCCTCCCTCCCTCCCTCCCTCCCTTCCTTCCTTCCTTCCTTCCTTCCTTCCTTCCTTCCTTCCTTCCTTCCTTCCTTCCTTCCTTCCTTCCTTCCTTCCCTCCTTCCCTCGCTCCCTCCTTTCTTCCTGATAACCTTTCCCCCATAATTGTTCTATTTTTGCTTTTTGTTTGCTCCTCCATCATCCCCATGGAGGGCGCTACTTTCCTTGCAGACGCCCTGACATCTGCTGGGCTCCATGTCTGTGGCTCCCTTCCAGCTCTGCCATTTTCTGTTCTCACGCCCTTCCATCCCAACTAGAAGTGTCTGAGGCTGGGTTTGAACTAGAGAAGACTCCCCCTTCCCAGCCCAGGGCTCCATGCGCGGTGATGCCCCCTAGCGACCCCACTAGTCTCCCTCTAATTATGAGAAGCCTGTTTGTGGAGACTTCTCCCTCCACCCCTTGTGGGGCTGGTAAGTCAGTAGCCTCGGGGCCTGGCAGGTCCTTCTGTGGGACGGACAAAGTTACCGAAGCGCAGGGAACCTCTCGTCCAGTCAGACCCAGGCCCCCTGAGTCACCTTGAATGACCACTAAGGTAGGATGCACGCAGGTGGGATTCGAACCCAGGCCCCCGGGCCCCAGACATGACTGGTCCGAGGCCACATAGCTCTAGGGCCTGGCAAACGTGGCTTGGTCCCCGGCCCCGGTGCTTGTCCCATCACTGGAAGCGGCAGATCCCGGTCCAGATCCCAGCGAGCTGGGAGCCTCGGCCCGGGGCTCTGTCACTTGTGATAGTGTTATCTGGCTGGGCAGCTGGGAGGGCCGGGCCTTTCGTCACCTCCAGAAATCTGCAGCCTGACAATCCCCATGCATGGGGGCCAGGGTGGGTGTGGCTGGGCCGGAGCAATCCCGGAACCGGGCGCCTGGTGGGGGGCTGGGCCGTCCTTGACCCCCGTCACGGGCCGTCTGCCCTTCGAGGAGCAGCGGGGCCCTCTGTGTGATAAAGGGAGGCAGGCCCAGGATTCCCCTCTCCCCGACCACACGGCCCGCTCCCCAGCCTGTGCCTGGGAGGGCCGCTCCCCCAAGGGCTGCAGGCTCTGGAGTATCAAAGAATCGGACAGAACCAAAAATGACTGCGGCCCAGAGATAAGGCCAACAGCCACGGAGAGTAAAAGGGACCGCTCCTGTTCTGCTGCGCCCCTTCCTCCCCCGGGGACCCCCCCAGGCCCGCAGGCTCCCGGGAGCCCCTGGAGCTCGGGCTCTGCTCAGAGGGAGCTGCATCTTCTGGCGTAGCACAGCCTGGCCGGTGAGTCACTAGTGATCCTCCCAGAGGCCCTTGCAGTCGCTGGAGATTTATTTGTGCAAGGTCACAGTCAGGCTGCCTTGGGACCAGAAGTCTGGCAGTGGGTGCAGAACTGGAGGGAGCAGCAGGGAGGTGCCGGGGAGTGGTCACATGAGTGAAAGGAGGCGGGGCTGGGACAGCCAGATGGTGCAGTGGGGAGCGCTGGGTTTGGACCAGAAAGTCCCCTCCCAGTTGTTAGGGCTGCACCTAAAACCACTGTCACTAGTCCGAGTTCCCGCTCACTTCCCTGTGTGCCCTCAGTGCTCCCGGAGACGGGCTCAGATGTGTGTTTTTGGTCCGTTTTTATGTCTGTGCATCTCAAAGTTGAGAGAAGAGAGAATGGGCCCGAAAGGTCTTTGGCAGGATTGCCTTCCTTTCTTTTTCCCTGAGGCTGGGGTTAAGTGACTTGCCCAGGGTCACACAGCCAGGAAGTGATGTGTCTGAGACCAGATTTGAACTCGGGTCCTCCTGACGTCAGGGCCGGGGCTCTATCCACTGAACCACCCAGCTGCCCCTGGATGGCCTCCCTTGTGGACGTTCCCTGGAGCCTTTTGTTCCATCCATTGGTGGGGATCCTTGGGCTCAGCGGCTTTCTCAGTTGCCACATCCCCCACGATGCCGAAGGCCCTTCAGGGCTGCGGGGCCTCGTTTATATCTTTGTCTCCCTTACCCGGAGCCTCCACGACAGGCCCGGCAGATGCTTAATCCACCATGCTGCTTTGAGCTGTTCAGGGATTCAGCAAAGCTTTCACTGGATCCATTTGCACCAGATCCAGTCTTCGGGTAACGCTGTCCTTGAGTTTCTGTGAGCTGGGAGTTCACAGCACAGACTTCCTCCCAGTGTGGCCCAGATTATGGGCAGGGCGCCGGCTGTTTACTCCTGCAGTCTCCGCCAGATCTCCTCTGATCTGCCACCTCCATCACCATCCCCTTCTCCTCTCCCCCCAGATGCCTTGCAGGACTCTCCAGCTTTCTCAGGAGCAGCGTCCCTCCTCCATCCCATGATCATCCTTGGTTATCGCCGTTGCCCCGACCCAGCGCCACGCTGGTACCACCGAGAGGAGCCACAAGAGGCTCTGGGTTGAGAAAAAGCTCGGACAGTTGGACGTGGACCCGGGAGATTCCAGGCCAGCCCAGAGCACCGGCAGCCTGTTAGGTTCTTACTAAGTGCCAATGAGATAATGAGATATTAGGTTCCTACTAAGTGCTAAGTCGGTACTTGACAATTCTCTAGTTCCGCCTTTCCTAGAGAAGAGCTTGTGTGCTTAGGAGGAGCAAGCTCATTGGTTGAAGTACTTCTTCCCAGAAGCCCTTGCATCATCCCATGCCCATTCTCTGGGCAACTGAGTAGGAATGGAAGTCCAGGCTGAAGAGTGCCCAGAGTTTCCATCTGCTCATTTACTCTTCTTAGATCAGTTAACATCCTCCATTCCCCAGATTTCTTTTTCACCACGGCAGCCTCCGTCCCTTCTGCACCAACCAGAGCAGGTCGGGAGCTGGGGGGCCCTTGGAGAGTTTATCAAATGAGTTGTATAAAAAGTTGTGTAAAAAGTTGTATAAAAAGTTGTGTAAGAAGTTGTTCAAAAAGAGTTCTGTGAAGATTCCGAGAAACGAGGATGACCGTTCCTGATCCCGGGGACCAGAGAGGGCTCCCCGGGCAGAGGTGAGATCCAGGGGCTGCATCACGTCACTCTTTTCATAAACGGCCACGGAGGGAATCTGTTCTGCCCAATTATGCATATTCGTCCAAGAAATTTGTTTTTCTTTCTTTCTTTTTTTTTCCCCAATGCAGTACAAGTGAAACAGAGAAAATAAATCTCTGTTCATTGAACAACATAGAGATGCAAGTTCAAGGGGCTGCTACCGATGGGCTCGCCCAGACCGAGGAGGGCGCCGTGTCCCGGGGCAGTGACTTTTTATTGAGCTACAACAGCCTCCTCACCAAATGGCTGTAATATAAAAACGAAACACGTCAATAACAATTGGAAAATGTTTAAAAATGAAAGGGGGGTGTGGATGGAAGGAGGGAGGAAGCGAGGGAGGGAGCAGGGAGGAAATGAAAAATAAGAGAAGCAAGGGAAGAAAAAGAAGGGAGGAAAGAATGGAAAAAAGATGGGAGGGAGGAAGAGTTAGGTGAGGGGAGCTTAATCTCTGTGATGTGTCATGGCCCCTTTGCCGTCAGGCTGGTGGAACTTCTGGAGCCCTCCTGAGAAGCATGTCTTTAAATGTATAAAGTAAAAGGCAGGATTGAAAAAGAAGCCAGCGGTGAGTCAAGTTAAGCTGTTTTTAAAAAGGACCGTGTGGCCCTGGGGCCCCGGGCTCCATCTCTCTCCCGGAGGTCTTCAGCAAAGATTGGATAAGGACTTGGATCTCTTGGGTGGGAGGGGTTCCCCAGGTATGGCTGGCTTGTACTGGGGCCACTGATGTCTCCTCCAAGGCGCCAACTCTGGGCGCCACCATCGGGCTGGAACAGAAGGGTCCTCGGGGCCTTCGGCAACGTGGCCTCGGCCGCCCAAAGCACCCAGATCTGCCCGGAGGGGCCTCGGATCCGCCTCCGGTTCATCCCTGATGGCCCCGTCCTGCCCCCTCCCGAGCCGCCCCTCCCCAGTTGTTGCTGCAAACATACTCAGGGTTTCACATCATGACGCAATGCAGGATCGTGTGTCCAGAACCCTCTCCGACTCATTCCATCTGCTCCCCAGAGATCGAAGGCCGCCCCGTCGGCCAACCGGGACCTCCTCGTTCCGGGAGGGACCTCGGCCACCTGTTGCTAGGCTACTCCAGCAAACACTGAATGTTGCTAAATGTTTCCTCTTAATTGAAGAAACTGTTGCTTTGAAACATCCCAAAGTTGGTCAGGGAGGTCTCGGGTCTGATTGACTTAAAGGAAGCAGCTGCCAGTCCCCCCTCCTGTTGTTGGACGGAGGCTCCCAGAGGCTCTGGGGAAGGGCTCCTTCGGGGCAATGGGCAGAGCTCAGCGGGGTCCGGGGGCACCAGTGGCTGGCTCCGTGTCCATGCACGCTCACCCACGGAGCCGGGACACGTTTGCAAGCGGAAGCTGGAGGGATTTCCCATCTGGTATTCAGGGGCTGAGGGAGAACAGTGCCAGGAGGGGGTGATGGGCGTCCAACCGGAGGGACCTCGGGGCCTCCAAGGGCAATCTTCTCCTTTTATAGATGGAGACACTGAGCCCTCCGAGGTGAAGGAGCTAAACTAGTAGGTGTACAGCCGCTGAGTGAGGGGTGCAAAGCCTACTCTCTCCCCGCAATTCATGAGTGGGGTGAATGAGCCCCCTACATGCTAAATTTGGGTTTGGGGAATAGATCATTTTCCTTCCTCCTTCCCTCCCTCCCTCCCTCCCTTTTTTTCTTTCCTTCCTTCATTCCTTCCTCTCTCTCTCCTTTCCTTCCTTCCTTCCTTCCTTCCTTCCTTCCTTCCTTCCTTCCTTCCTTCCTTCCTTCCTTCCTTCCTTCCTTCCTTCCTTCCTTCCTTCCTTCCTTCCTTCCTTCCTTCCTTCCTTCCTTCCTTCCTTCCTCTTTACCTTCTTTCTTGGGAAGGGATCTCTTGGGATCAAGCTGTTTACTCATCCTTTTTTTTTTTTCAAACAACCTGAAAATGTTCCCTTCCATCTCATTATGAGAGAGAGAGAAAGAGATGACAGAGACAGAGACGGACACAATGACACAGAGAAAAAGATGAGAGAGAGAGAGATACACATGGAAATAGAGAGAATGAGAAAGATGATGATGATGGGGAACATCTCTTAAAACAGTTCAATTAGAGGAGTTAGAGCTGGCTTTGCTGAGAAGGGCCACTTCATCAGAGACAAACTTTGAGACAAGAGGGACGATGTCAAGAGATTTTCAGCATGTAAAAGTGGGAGCCCAATGGGCTCATTTGCTTAGTAAAGTATAAGTAAAGTCTGCTTAGAGAGAACAGGCAGGACGTCCCTGGTTAGAGATGAGAAGAGAAGGTAGAAAACAGCCATGTGAGAAAGCTTGGCAGTAGTGAGGGCTCACCTAACATGACTTAACCCATTTGGAGTGAACTCCCAAGGCTGGGGTTTGCCCCAGCATCTAGAATGGCAAAACAATGGGGCCCCGGGAGGATGCATTCTAAAACAGAGGCAGTGCCCCATGAAACTACTTAATTAGAGGCTAAGATTTGGACAGAGGGGGCTGTGTAGCCCGAGGCGTCTGAGAGCCCCAAGCTGTGGAGGGACCCGTCTTCGAAGTCTGGGGGCCTGGGACAGTAGAAAACCAGGACATGGTCCCGTAAAGAAATGTCAGAGTTTGGGGTCATAAAAGTAGAACCTACAAAGCTGAAAATATGTTCTGATCTCTAAGCATCAGGAACCAGCAGTTCCACAAGGAGAAGCCTGGGTTCTGGGGTGCACAGTTTGCTTTATTTTCAGGGAACCTTCTACGACTTCGAAGAAAAGGAGGATTCATTGCGACTTCCTCCTTTAACGTCACAGCTATTTCCAGAGAGACAAGATCCTTCTTCTCCATCTCAACTTGGGGTCACATCTGACCGCTTGTTCGCCACTCTTCCTCCATAGATCCCCACCTGTCTTTGGAGAGGAAGGACAAAGTCAGAGGTTTTCAGAGGTGGGAGGGAGTTGCAATGTCTGCTTAGAGGTCAGACCTCAACAGGGAGCACTCACTATAACACGTCTGAAAGGGGGTCCCTCGCCCTTTCCTTAAAGACGTCAGTGAGTGGGGGCCACTCAGTCTCTCTGCACTTAGAAATCCTGGGCTCCTCAGGCAGTTTGGTTTTGTGCCCTCCCAACCCCCCACCCCAAACTTGCCTCGTTGCCGCTCCCCTCCCCTTTGCTCTGAGCCAAACAGCCTGAGTGGATTCCCTTTTCCCCATGCCAGCCCTGAGAAAGGCGAGGCCACACTCCCAGAATTCTCTCTTCTCTGGGCCTTTAATCGTATCACATCCAGCCCAGCCTGGGCCTCTCCCCGTCTTGGCTGCACATCCTTGGATGTTCCTCCATGAGCTTTGCTCCCCAGAACTGCCCCCATCCTCCGGACCTGCCCCTGCCCAGACCTCGGGGGAGCTCGCGCTTCCTGCTCGCTAGAAGCTCTCTCTCTCTCCATGGAGCCCGTGTGGGCGCAGGATTTTTTTCCTGGAAAGGGGCAGGGTGGCCACGGCCTCACACTGCCGACCAGAGGAATCTTCCGTCCGGCACGCTCCCAGTTTTCTCTCACTGGAAACTCCCAGTTGTAAGAACCAAAGTGGAAGGCTCTAGATGTATTCCTTTTAAATCTCATCTTTTTTAGTCAGCTCCCTGCTCCAGCTCCTCAAGAACTCTTTCTGGATCCCGGCCCTGTCATCCCGTGGGTGACTGGGCCACCCACTTTGGTGTCCTCAGCTAGTTAGAAAAGCCCCTGGCCCAAGCACAGGAAGAACAGCCAGGGCTGAGCGCGAGTCCCGGGGGCGCTCCCTTAGAGTTCTCCTGTCAAGTGTCACGGACATCTGGGGCCATCTTTCCGACCCGAACTGTTACAATCGCAGGGCCTTTCCCACAGGAAGAATGAGTCCCTTTATCGGAGACTTTCTTGCGATCGATGTGAACAATCCCTTGTGTTCCTCTAACCTGCTGGCCTTGGAAACCAGCACCGGCGGAAGTAGATAAAGCTGGGGGGATCTGAGCTCCCGCTCTCCCGTAAGTGCCTCCAGCCTGAGCTTGAGACGGAGAAAGAACGAGGACACGAAAGCAGAAGGAAGGAGCAGACGGGCTTCCAGCAATATTACTGGCTGTTACCGGCAGTACGTGGCCCAGGGGAGGCCCGGACAGAGGGCCTGTTTCATTCTAAATGAGCTCAAGGTTACCGCTCTGCTTCTCGGGATGCGAGCAGAGCCTACCCTTCAGGGTCATGAGGGCTCCGGTCACTGGGGCCGCCCAGGGCCTCCTTGGGAAAGCCCCAGCGAGGGTTCGCCCAGCCTGGCCCCGCTGGGGGGCAGACGGTGCTGCTTTGGGATGGAGCTGCCCTTGGGATCATCCCCAAATCCCTCTGGCTGTGACTTTTCTCTGCTTATCCCTCGGTCTGACTTTGGGGGTCAAGAAGAGCAAGGCGAATCCCCGTTCCCCGGGATGGCCCTCTGGGCGCTTGCCGTGCTCCTGTGAAATCCCTCCTGGCTGCCTTCCTCACGGCGCTCCCCGATCATCACGGCCTCGGCTGAGCTGGGCCTCTGTCCTGACCCCGGCGCCCCAGGGGCCGAGCCCGGAGATGACGGCCTCTCTAACCCCGGCCCCTCAGCCCCCAACCGCGGCCTAAGACGAGCGTCCCCTCTCCCACCGCTGACCGGAGGCTTTGCTTGTTCAGTCGTGTCCGACTCTCCACGAGCCCACTGGGGGTTTTCTTGACACTGGGGTTGTTGCTATTTCCTTCACTAACTCATTTTACAGATGGGGAAACTGAGGCTAAGTAAAGGCCCAGAGTCGCCCAGCCAGTAAGTGTCCGAGACCGGACTTGAACTCAGGAAGCTGAGTCTCTCCGACTCCAGCCTGGGGCGCGTGCACCCGGCCCCTCTGGCTTCCTTCCCCTTCGGCCGCTGACTCGGCCGGAGGTTTGCAGTCCACTAAAACCCTCAGATCTTTTTCAGTTATCTGTTATCACCCCCCAGTCCCCCTGTACAAAGCCAAAGTGTGAAGGAAGCCTGGGGATGCCCGAGCGTCGGGCCAGCGGAAGATGGCCCAGGCCCGTAGTCCGTCCCCTTTCCACTTTGCGGCTCTCCCCTATGGGAGCTCCTCCTCTGCGGCTGTCATCCCGAGCGCCCATCTTTCCTCAAACACCGACCCCAGATCCTAATGATGTTTGTTTGTTTTGATTGAACAAATACGTCCCGGCCGGGAGAGGGCCCGTAATTGGTTCCAGGCTGGCTGGCGGTGGGAGGGGGTCCCTCCGTTTTCCAGAGCTGGGACTTGGGGTCCTGACAGCGGGGGAGAATCCCCAAGCTTGATCAAAGCAAGTGGCTTTCGCTGCATCTTCTCTGGAGAGCTGGGAGGGGCCCTGGGCCCCCCGAGGCTCCAGTTTGAACAGAAGTTTAAAACAACAAGCCCCACTCCAATTTTCGACAGGATTGTTTAATGTTCAAAAAATGGGAAAAATCTGCCCTGCCCCCCACTCGTAACCGCAGGAAGCGGGGCAGGAGCAGGGGGAAGGAGCCCCAGCCTGCGGCCTCCGCTCCGGGGGGAGCGGCCCCGGGCTCTCTCGCGGCTCCCGGCCGTCCTCTGGACCCCAGAACACGACCAGAACTTGGAAAAAAGAGCCCGAGCAGTGACTCCTCTCTCCATCTCATCATCTAATTATTTTCCCAGCTCGCACTGGGAACGGGGAAGGTCCTCGTGCCAAGAGCTGCTCCGGATTCCAGGCAATGTTTTCCAATAATTAGGAGCCCCGATGGGTCTCTTAAGGACCCTTAAAGGGTTCCATATGCACACAGCCATATGGAGAGGAGAGATGAGCCCTCTCCCTCTCAGGCAATGGGGCCTGACAGCCTACGTGGAGAGCGGGCGGGGGGGGGGTCAGGGCGACGTGGCCGGGGGGGGGGTCAGGGCAACGTGGCCACGGAGGGGGTCAGGGCAACGTGGCCACGGAGGGGGGTCAGGGCAATGTGGCCGGGGGGGGGGTCAGGGCAACGTGGCCATGGAGGGAGTCAGGGCGACGTGGCCGGGAGGGTCAGAGCAACGTGGCCACGGAGGGGGGTCAGGGCAACGTGGCCATGGAGGGGGTCAGGGCGACGTGGCCATGGAGGGGGTCAGGGCAACGTGGCCACGGAGGGGGTCAGGGCAACGTGGCCATGGAGGGGGTCAGGGCAATGTGTCTGTTGGCATCAGGGTGATGTGGCCAGGCGGGGGGTTCAGGGCAACATGGCCAGAGGGGGGTCAGGGCAACGTGGCCACGGAGGGGGTCAGGGCAACGTGGCCACGGAGGGGGGTCAGGGCAATGTGGCCGGGGGGGGGGGTCAGGGCAACGTGGCCATGGAGGGAGTCAGGGCGACGTGGCCGGGAGGGTCAGAGCAACGTGGCCACGGAGGGGGTCAGGGCAACGTGGCCATGGAGGGGGTCAGGGCAATGTGTCTGTTGGCATCAGGGTGATGTGGCCAGGCGGGGGGTTCAGGGCAACATGGCCAGAGGGGGGTCAGGGCAACGTGGCCATTGGTCCCTTCGGAGAGTCCCTCCCTGGCCCCCAGGGGCTGACCTGGCTAACGAGCGGGCCTCGGGCTCACTCGTGAGGTCTCCTTGAGGTACAGGTGACCTGGCGGACCAGCACAGCTTGGGAGACAGGAAAAGGAGCTGCTGAGGTCCCGGGGCCACAGATCCTCCGGGCGCTGTCCTACCAGGGACAGCAAGAGGCCTGAGCCTGACATTCCACTGGAAGAGGAACTCCCAGATGAGCGAAGTCCCTCCTCCTTCTCTGAGCCGGCTCCTCGCACCCCTTTGTCCCAGGCCCGCCGTGCGGCCCATCCGAAATACCTGCTGATGGGTCCATGGATCCAAGGCCTCTGAGGTTAAGGGACCGGTCCCCAGGCCCCCTCCAGGCTGCAGCTGTCAGGGGCTCGAGAGCCCATCTGAGGGCAACAAGGCTGGGCTCCCTCCCTGTCTTAGCCTAGAGACACCCGGCTCATCCCTGGCTCCGCACCGGGGACCCGCCACCCCCGCCAGGCAAAAACCCTGAAGGTCACAACAGGTCATGGAGCCCAATTCTCCCGTTTCTCAGAGGAGGAGACTGAGGCGGAACAGGAAGGGATTTGTCCAGGGCTCCTCACTTAACAAGGGATCTTCCTTTCGGTTGCCAAAGGCCCTCATCCCCGGTGAGGGGGGGGGGGGCGCCATCCCCAGGCCCGCTTTCCAGAAAGGAAAGTGGAAGCTCCGGGGCAGAGCCAGGGCCGCCACTGCTGTCCACTTGCCAGTTTCTCACAGAGACTCAGGGCAGAGCCCGGGGGCTGGGGGGGCTCCGACTGTTCTCTCTGGCGGTATTCGAAGCCCTTTCGTGCTCCTGAGAGGCAGGTGCCAGGGAGGCTGGAGGGCTGTCACTGGAGACGGGAGGCAGGTTCTAATTCTCCCTCTAACACAGACTGCCTGTGGCCTCAGTTTCCCCATTTGGAAAAATGTCTGGAGACCTGGAGGAGCTCTAATGGGGCGGGATGTGCTATGGGAATGAGCGCCGGGGCGGAGGCCAGATTGCCCGTGGGGCGTCGGGGCTCACGTGAGCCGGACAGCCCTCTGCCCATCACGGATCTCGCCGCAGCCTTGCCCCCGAGGCATGGGGTGTGCCCTTGGGACCGCGGGAATCCCAGCCTTGCTTCCCGGGCCCTTCGCTACCGCTTGGCGCGGACCATGGGAGTCGCCTCTGGCAGGAATGAGCGGGCGCGCCACTGGCAGCCTCAGTGCGTGGGGGGGACTGGACTGGGGCGGCCGAGCCTCCAGCGCCGCACTTTATGCCTCAACTTCCTCTCCTGTAAAGCCGGGCTCAGCGTCTGAGCGCGTCCTCGGCTCCTGCTCGCACCCTTCACTTTGCAGAGACAGAGCCTGAGGCACAGGGAAGACATGTCCAAGATCACTCTGAACCAAGACTCGGAGGTAGGAGCCCGACTCCAGAGCTCGGCCCACGGGGGCTCCGAGAGAGAAGTCCAGCCCAGGGGTCAGGGGCCTGGGGGTCAGAGGCCTAGGGGTCAGGGGGCCTGGAGGTCAGGGGGCCCGGGGGTCAGGGGACCTGGGGGTCAGGAGACCTGTGGGTCAGGGGACCTTGGGGGTCAGGGGACCTGTGGGTCAGGGGACCTGGGGGTCAGGGGGCCCAGGGGTCAGGGGACCTGGGGGTCAGGAGACCTGTGGGTCAGGGGACCTTGGGGGTCAGGGGACCTGTGGGTCAGGGGACCTGGGGGTCAGAGGCCTAGGGGTCAGGGGGCCCGGGGGACAGCGGCCTGGAGGTCAGGGAGCCCGGGGGACAGGGGACCTGGGGGTCAGGAGACCTGTGGGTCAGGGGACCTGTTGGATCAGGGGACCTGGGGGTCAGGAGACCTGTGGGTCAGGGGACCTTGGGGGTCAGGGGACCTGTGGGTCAGGGGACCTGGGGGTCAGGGGGCCCAGGGGTCAGGGGACCTGGGGGTCAGGAGACCTGTGGGTCAGGGGACCTTGGGGGTCAGGGGACCTGTGGGTCAGGGGACCTGGGGGTCAGAGGCCTAGGGGTCAGGGGGCCCGGGGGACAGCGGCCTGGAGGTCAGGGAGCCCGGGGGACAGGGGACCTGGGGGTCAGGAGACCTGTGGGTCAGGGGACCTTGGGGGTCAGGGGACCTGTGGGTCAGGGGACCTTGGGGGTCAGGAGACCTGTGGGTCAGGGGACCTTGGGGGTCAGGGGACCTGTGGGTCAGGGGACCTGGGGGTCAGAGGCCTAGGGGTCAGGGGGCCCGGGGATCAGGGGACCTTGGGGGTCAGGGGATCTGGGGGTCAGGGGACCTGGGGGTCAGGGGACCTGGGGGTCAGGGGACCTTGGGGGTCAGGGGGCCCAGGGGTCAGGGGCCTGGAGGTCAGGGGGCCTGGGGCTCAGGGGGCCCGGGGGACAGGGGCCTGGAGGTCAGGGGGCCTGGGGCTCAGGGGGCCCGGGGGACAGGGGCCTGGAGGTCAGGGGGCCTGGGGCTCAGGGGGCCCGGGGGACAGGGGCCCGGGGGTCAGGGGACCTGGGGATCAGGGGACCTGGGGGTCAGAGGCCTAGGGGTCAGGGGACCTTGGGGGTCAGGGGGCCTGGGGCTCAGGGGGCCCGGGGGACAGGGGGCCCGGGGGTCAGGGGGCCCGGGGGACAGGGGGCCCGGGGGTCA
This sequence comes from Sminthopsis crassicaudata, assembly GCF_048593235.1. Taxonomy (NCBI): domain Eukaryota; kingdom Metazoa; phylum Chordata; class Mammalia; order Dasyuromorphia; family Dasyuridae; genus Sminthopsis; species Sminthopsis crassicaudata. Next base: position 3,827,289 of record NC_133618.1, on the reverse strand, counting down.
GGGGACCTGGGGGTCAGAGGCCTAGGGGTCAGGGGACCTTGGGGGTCAGGGGGCCCAGGGGTCAGGGGGCCTGGAGGTCAGGGGGCCCGGGGGTCAGGGGACCTGGGGGTCAGGAGACCTGTGGGTCAGGGGACCTTGGGGGTCAGGGGACCTGTGGGTCAGGGGACCTGGGGGTCAGAGGCCTAGGGGTCAGGGGGCCCGGGGATCAGGGGATCTGGGGGTCAGGGGACCTGGGGGTCAGGGGACCTGGGGGTCAGGGGACCTTGGGGGTCAGGGGGCCCAGGGGTCAGGGGCCTGGGGCTCAGGGGGCCCGGGGGACAGGGGACCTGGGGATCAGGGGACCTGGGGGTCAGAGGCCTAGGGGTCAGGGGACCTTGGGGGTCAGGGGGCCTGGGGCTCAGGGGGCCCGGGGGACAGGGGGCCCGGGGGTCAGGGGGCCCGGGGGACAGGGGGCCCGGGGGTCAGGGGACCTGGGGGTCAGAGGCCTAGGGGTCAGGGGACCTTGGGGGTCAGGGGGCCCAGGGGTCAGGGGCCTGGAGGTCAGGGGGCCCGGGGGACAGGGGCCTGGAGGTCAGGGGGCCCGGGGGTCAGGGGGCCCGGGGGTCAGGGGGCCTGGGGCTCAGGGGGCCCAGGGGTCAGGGGCCTGGGGCTCAGGGGGCCCAGGGGACAGCGGCCTGGAGGTCAGGGAGCCCGGGGGACAGGGGCCTGGAGGTCAGGGGGCCCGGGGGACAGGGGCCTGGAGGTCAGGGAGCCCGGGGGTCAGGGGGCCCGGGGGTCAGGGGGCCTGGGGCTCAGGGGGCCCAGGGGTCAGGGGCCTGGGGCTCAGGAGGCCCAGGGGACAGCGGCCTGGAGGTCAGGGAGCCCGGGGGTCAGGGGCCTGGAGGTCAGGGGGCCCGGGGGACAGGGGCCTGGAGGTCAGGGAGCCCGGGGGTCAGGGGCCTGGAGGTCAGGGGGCCTGGGGCTCAGGGGGCCCGGGGGTCAGGGGGCCTGGGGCTCAGGGGGCCCAGGGGTCAGGGGCCTGGGGCTCAGGGGACCTGGAGGTCAGGGGGCCCGGGGATCAGGGGACCTGGGGGTCAGGGGACCTGGGGGTCAGGGGGCCCGGGGGACAGGGGCCTGGAGGTCAGGGGGCCCGGGGGTCATGGGGCCTGGGTTTAAGCGCTCTGGCCACTGCCTCCAAGTCACCAATCCCCTCCCCTTCCCTAGCCTCAGTTTCCTTCAGATCCCCTGATGATTTCTCCTTTGCCTTAGTTTCCCCGACTGTCCCAGAAAGGTCTTTAAGGGTACAGCTGAGGCAGAAGTGGGCTCGTTTTATAGACACTGGAGTTGGGAGGATTTGAAGGTATCTCCTTCTTCCACAAAACTCTTTAATAAGTGATCCTTTAGCCTTTCCTTGAATAACTCCCAAGATGAGGAGCTCGCTACCTCCAGTGCCAGCCAATTCCATTTTTAAACAGCTCCACCAGCCGGGATTTTCCCCTTTTTTAGGGGAGGGGATACAGGTGATGGCAATAGCTGCCTCAGTTTCCCTCCGTGATTCGCGTGTGCAGACCTCGAAGCCGGACACCCTCCCCTAGAACCCACCGCCTCCCCCTCCACCAGGTTTCCCAGCTCCCTTCTCTGCTTGCCCTCGTCCCACGGAGAGTTAAATTCCATCCGTTTCGGGCCCATCTGCTGGATACCGGGCTGCTGGCTCCTATTAGAGTCACAGCAAGCCAGGAAACCACAAGAGGGAGTTTCTCATGGAGGGAGGGCATCTGAGCCCAGCTCATGTGACCAGCAGGCCCTCACGGGCCCCCTCCTCTTCCTCAGTTTGGATCAAACAGCTCCTGGGCTGGGAAGAGCATCCTCCCCCTCCTCTCCAAACTTGCCTCCAGCTTGGCCAAGTGCTTTCCCTAATGTGGCCTGCTGAGGTCCCCCGAATGGGCTCTCACTCAGGATTCAAACCTCCGGGGGCCTCAGAGGCAAGTGGAGCATCACGGGGTCAGCGACGGAGCTACACAAAGAGGGGCCCACACGACAATCTTGTCTGATTCTCCCCGTTTACAGATGGCAAATGAGGGGCCGAGGGTCACCCAGGGAACAGGGATTCTCATTGTATTGGGGCCAAAAGATGGAGCCCAGGACTGAGAGTTCAAATCTTGCTTCTGTCACTCAGGACTTGAGCTATATTGGGCAAGTGACTGTGCTTCATTTTCCCTGTCAGTAAAACGAAGGATGATGTGGACACTTGCGGCGCTAAAGTGATATTCCTCTCATCCTCCCTCTTCTTGGACTGGGCCATGAGCTTTCCCCACAGCTCCAGCAATCGCCTGCCGTGGCCATTCCCCCCAAATGCCAGCTTGCTGAGTGGTAAATGGATGTGTAGAACAACATTTACTTTGTTATTACAGAGACGGCACAAGTGGTTCAGTGGGTAGAGCACCTGACCTGGAGTCCAGAAGAGAGACAGAGAGAGAAGGAGAGAGACAGAGACACACGGAGAGAGAGGGAGAGACAGAGGCAGACCAAGAAAGAGACACAGAGAAAGACACAGAGAGAGGGGGGAGGGAGAGAGAATGAGAATCTATACCAGCTGCCTGGATAGCTGACGCCCTTTTCATCTCTAAGAAAAAGGAGGGAAAAAGGATGTCTCAATCATGGAGATATTTGAGGAAAGAAAACCCACAGCCTTCTTTTGTGGTGTAGCCATGGAATCTTGACTTGAGATCTAAGATCTTGGAGCTCATCCACCCAACAGGGCGCTCGGTGAACAACAGAAAACATCATTTCTGTCCTACTCAACTCACAGGCACATTGTAAGTGTTAGATGAGCTACTGTCTGAGCAGCCTCGGAGCATTAAAGTGACCTCCAGCCCCAGGGATGCTCTGGAACTGACTCTTCTTTACGTATCAGTTGAGTTAGGTGCCCTTGAGCTCCATTCTAGTGATGAGATTCTGTGAATCCATCCTTACAATAAAGCTCTCAATCCCAGGTCTTCCCAGAATCCTCTGGCATCTGGAGGCAGAGTTGGGACCAGAGCCGCTTCTCCCCAGGCTGTTCCTCTGTCCACAATGTCCTCTTGTCTCTACATTCTAAAGCTAAATCAACATGGGGAAGGTCCTGGCCCTGTGGTTATACTGCTCCTTTGTGGGGAGCCAGGAGAGAGGGACAGACTGAAGACCACTGAGAGTGAAGGAGATGGGATGGAAGGGGGATCACTCCTGCAGGTTAAGGGTAAGACCTAAGGCCACACCTTCATGTGAGACAGAATACAGGGGGAGAATAGCCCCGGACCCGAGGGACAGGAGATGAGGAGGAGGAAGAAGAGGGGACTCACAGAAAGTGGCTTCCATTTTGGGGGTGGGGAGGAAAAGATGAGGTCAGTTATTGGTTGTCCAGCCAGCCGGGCCCTTAGAAACACAGACCCATGGGATGTTAAAGCTGGGTGGGACTTAAAAACCATCTTGTCTAGGAAACCATGACCTAGGAAGGGTTGGGACCTTGCCTAAAATCCCACAGTGGAGTGTCAGCTCCAACCAGAATTCCAGAATAATACATAATCATTCCAGTTTTAGCCAGTCAGTCAACAGGCATTTATTAAGCACCTAGTGTATGCCAGGTATTATGTGAAGCTCTGGAGATTCAAAAAGAGGCAAATACAGGCCCTGCCCTCAGAATGCTCCCAATCTACAGTGGGAGATAATCTGCGAATCACCCCCATCTAACAAACTACAGCAGGATGATTGGAGATAATCCTTAAACCCCCCAGTCAGATTAGACAGCCTTGACTGTCCCCATTTCACAGATGAGAAGCTGAGACTTGGAGAGGTTAGGTAAATGAGCCAGTGTCCCTCTGTGAGTTCCGAGTTCCATTTTCTGACTCCCAACACTTTGGGGTCTCATAGGAATCACTCATCGGCGCCCTCTAGGACTGTGGCTGCTTCTTTTTAAACGTCCTCAGTGTCTGTGTTTGCCTCGGGCTGTCCGGCCTGGGGAAGGAGGCCACACTTGGGGCACGGGCCTGCTCCGTGGCCCCATGCCGGCCTCCTGTCGTTGTTCAGGGACAGGGAGAGAAAGGTAGCCAGCAGAGGGGACAGAGGAGACAGTGCTGCTTCTCTCCTTCCCAGAGAAGGCTCCCAAAGATAGCAGGGGAGGGCGGGCGGGCTGGGAGTTGGCGGCAGTCAGCGGCAGGGTCCGGAGGGGAAGAAGGCAGAGACTCCACCCGGGGCCCAGCTGGGCAGAGCCCCGTTTCCAGGGCAGCTCGGCTCCCCTCGGCCCGGCATGGGATGTGCCGCCGGCCCTGGACGGACCCTGGCTTTTCTCAAGGTTCTATTTTCGGGGCTGGCACGGGCAGCTGTCGTTGGACGTTGGAGGCAATCACTCTTCACTGCAGCTGCAGCCTGGAGGTCATCAAATTTCAGTGAGTCATCCTTTTTGTTTGTTTTAGAGAGAAAGCCCCACGGTATTATCATGGCTCAGCCGGGCCAGCCGGCCTTGAGGCCGACGAGGGCAGGGTCCCTGGCCGAGGGGGCAGTGGGGAGAATCCTGGATCGGGAACCTTGGGGTGGGAGCTGCACTTCTGACTCAGGCACTTCCTCCCCTTGAGCCGTTGGGGAAGCACGGGCTTCGCTTTATGCCTCAGTTTCCCCAGTGGCTGACTTCTTCCCACTCTCCATTCTCAGTATCTCCCCAGGAAATCTCTAGTCCTGGCCCCATTCAATAGATTCCCCGGAGATTCTGTCTCCACCGAGCCCGTCCTTCAGCTCCATCCTTTGCTCCTCCTGCCCAGCTCGTGGATCATCACTCATATCTTCTGTGGCTCCGTCCAGGCCATCAGATCCGTCCAGCAGAGAGGAAGCAGCTGCTCCCAATTGCCCCGACAGTCAATAAACGTGTATTAGGGCCCTGTCCGTGCCAGACAAAGGACTAAGTGCTAAGCACTCCACTGGGTGTTGCTCCTCATTCTCAGAGGCCCCGAGGGACGTCGTTGTGTAAGAGTCGAGCTAGCGTGTCCAACTGCGGCCGGCCAGCCTCGGAACGCTCTGCCACAGGACGTGCACAAGTAGCCCCCGAGCGCTCCCTCTGCTCCTCTAGCTTCGCCCCCTCGCGTGAGCTCATCCAGATCTGCTTTGCTCAGAGAGCACGGCCTCTTCTCAGCCCCCCACGCCGCCGCTCCTGTTCCCTGTCTCCCCGGCCATCCAATCGACATCTCTTCTTCTCAGGCCGCCTTCAATAAGCAGCAGCTAAAAGCAGTCTCAGAATTTCTTGGATTATGTTGCTCAAGTTATATCGTTATACCACATATTGACCAAATCCTCCCTTTTCTTCTGTAAATACGGAGTGGAATCTCAGAAGAAAGCAAGGAAACAATTCTTAAAGCAGAAAACATGACTTGATGATAAAGTGCTTGGAAAACTTGGAAAAGTTGTCCCCCGCATGGACTTCTCTCTACCGAGGCGGGTTGGTGCTTTCTCTGTAACTCCGAATCTCAGAGATGACCCGGGAGGATTTGCCCAGGGTCACACCGCCAGCACGGGATTCACGAAAGAGAACCAGCCTTAGCTCCGATTCTCTAACCACCAAGACTTTAATGACAACGAAAATAATAGTTATTATTTTAATAATTAACTTTATATGGCGCTTGAAGCTTACAAAGCTTCTCGATATATTTTGTGGAATAATCTGAGGGCTTCCAAGCTTGTGTTCCTTCCAGTGTGGATTTTCTGGCGCCGAGGATGGCCTGGCTCCGTCTTGATTTCTTATTCCGTGTGTCTGAATTACGTTCACAACTCCTTCAGCCGAAGCCTGAGGTGATACAGTCAAAATATGAACAGAAGCTTCTCCTGTTCGCCGCCGTTGAAAGCAGATCACCAGGAAGGCTTATGTTTCAACACCATTTTTTCTTCTGTTTGCTGTCTTCTAACCAACTTTGTGTACAAATGCTTCAGGGGGAGAGGGATGTTTCAGCTCTGACTCTGTGGTATTCCTTTGTTTTTGTTGTTCTCTCTTTTCACTTCTGTGAGGAAATGCAGCTTGGATTCTCCCATTCTCTTCCTGTAAATGTTTTATTAGTGAACTTTCATTTATTTATAAATGAATTTTAAATCAATTTTGCCTTCAACTGACCAATCTGCGCCATTGGCAGGGAGATCAAGTGTCCAAGATTATTTCTGGACTCTTTTCTCCTCCTTGTTGTGGCAATTGCTAGAGTGTCGTTGATGATGATGCTTGATTGCCATTGGTTTTTGTTGTTCAGAACCATGATATCATTAGGAGAGTGAACACATGATGAGGAAACTCCTCCCTGAGACCACTTTTCTAGCTATTTCATTATTACCTCTGAACATTAGTGGCTTTAATTTTTTTCTTGGAAATCTTTTCTATCTTCCCCACTGCTTCTCACCAATTTCCCACTTAATTTTTAGCATCAATGGGTTGTTGGAAGAGATCAAGTAAAATTGTCCAAAATCCGCTCTGCCCTAGAACAACTTTGCCCACCAAATCCTTCTATTTTAATTACCAAAATTATCTGCAAAGATCCTATGAAGGAAGATGATATCTGTGTCCAGAGGAAGGACTGACACAAATACTAGCCATCTCTAGGGTGCAGGCCGAGGGAGGGAAGTTACATTTTGTTGCCTATTTGAAAGGAAAAGCAGGCCGTTTCTACATTTTCAGAGGAAATCTATTTTTCTATGTAAGAAAATACTTGCTTTATTTCTTACATTTAAAATCAAAAATGTTTAAATAATTATTCTGCTCATCTTTCTATAATTATATGTCCAAAACATTGATGTGGACAGATAAGAATATACATATACAAATACACATATAGATCTACACATAAATATGTGTGGATACGTCACCTATTCTGTCATCTATTTATGTAGTGATTTTGACAGTCGATGATCTGACTCCATAGAAACAGTGTGTTCAAATAAGCCTCCCATAGTAATAACCAGACTTTCCTTATCAGTAAAGATAGAGTCAGTCTCATTTTTTTTAATGGTGTCTAATTTATAAAAAAGAGGCATTCCCTAATTGATAAATGGTCAAAGGATATAAAAAGGTAATCATAGAAATAATCTGCTTCATCTCCTTTGATTTTTTTTTCTGGGTTGGTCCCAGTCTTCCCCTCTCCATAGATCTGAAAGACAATATCTTTTTTCTCTAATATGTTTATGATCATTTACATCTGTCATGTATCCATCTGAAACTTATCTTGGGGAGATATCCTAACTATCAATATCCATATGAAAATGTGCTCCAAATCACGAATGATTAGAAAAATTCAAGTTAAAACAACTGTGCAATTCAGACTGGCAAAGTTGACAAAAATGAAAAATGATGATTATTGGAGGCGATGCAGGAAGTCAGGCTCATGAAGGCCTTGTTGGTGCAGCTGTGAATCAAGCCTGCCATTTCAGAAAACAATTTGGAACTCTAACCCCAAAGTTACTAGCATATGCATATTCTTTGGCCCTGTGATACCGCCATTAGGATTACATCCCATAAAGAACAAACAAACAAACAAAAAAAGAATAAAATCCTTTAAATACAAAAATACAATTTTTTAAATATGGCAAAGAACTAGAAGGGGGTATCCATGAGTTGGGGAATGGTAGAACAAATGATGGTGCATGAATAATATAATAATAACAGAGGTATGTTAAGAGAAACTTGGTAAGACCTCCGAACTGACAGAGCAAAATGAGCAGAAGCAGGAGAACGATTTGTACAATAACAACAACATTGTAAAAATACAAAACTTTGAAAGATCAAAGAACTCTGATTAACACAATGAACAGCCGTCGTTCCAGGGGAGGGATGATGAAAAATGCCACCTACCTCTGAGAAAGAACTGATGGACTAAATTTGGAGAATGAAGAACATGTGTAGCTGGCAAATATAGAAATTTGGTTTGCTTGGCTTATGCATATTTTGTACGAGGGTTTTCCTTTTTTTTTTTTTTTTTTGGAGGTATGGCTGGGAGGGAGAGAAAATAGATGCTTTTTAACAATGCGACATTTAAAAATTAATATATACTAACTGGGTGCATTTGCAGTTAGGGATCAAGAAAGAATTAATCCAGGAAGAGGCGATGGGTTGTAGCCTTGGAAGTAACCAGGGAGTACAAGCGATGGCGGTGAGCAGGGAGGGGCATGCAGATCTCCGGGCCAGTCCCTCCGAAGATCCGGAGAGCGAATGCCAGTGTGTAGAGGCCACAGGGTGGAACAGAGAATTGTTACAAAGTGGGGCACTTCGGGAAATCGCTTTGCTTGCTGTGTGGGTGGTCGACTGGAGAGGTGTCCAATGACGGGTATGCGCTATCTTTGAGAAGAAACAAGGTCTGACGGATAGGAGTCGGTTTTCGTAGGAAGATCCGGATTCAAGTCTCGACTTTGGTACATGCCGTCTTCAGCACCAACGTCCCTTCTCCTGGGCTCCAAGCAGCTCTCAAAAACGAGAGATTGGCAGAAAAGGTGCCTATTGATGTTGAAAGAGGGAGTTTCCTTTTCTGGGAGTTCCCTACACCCAGGATCTGGACTGAACAACATGCTTTTCATCCACGAAGACATTTACCTATGTGACCTTCTACAAGAAACCTTTCCTACCCCTCACCATCTCGTGATTATTTCCTATTGATCCGATCACAACTTGCTTTTTATGCGTTTGCCTGTTGTCTAGATTATAAGCAGGGGCCATCTTTGGTCTTTTTTAATCCCCGGAGCTGAGAATAGGGGATGGAGAGAACAAAGGCGACAATAAATGTTTCCAATCTTATTTGGGGGCAAGGGGCAAGGGTAGCTGGGGTCATGATTTCATCCTTGTTGCTAATGGCCAGCATGGAACTTTCTTTTCTAAAGCAGGGCAACCCCTCTCCCCCATTTCCCTCTGTCCTCTCTTCTTCCTCTCCCTGTCCCCTCTTTCTCACAGACACAGACAGACACAAACACATGCGTACTTGTACATATTCTCTGTGACTTTCAAACGTTACCCAGTGACTTGGCAGGGGCCTTAAACGCAGATCTTTCCGACTCTGAAACGGCCATTCTAGTCACTCCGAGACATCCCCACCAGGATCCAATTCATTACGTCTTTCACTGGGAATACTGTGAGGAGGAGGCCTGGAGCAGGAGCCCGGATATCTGGGCTGGGGGCCTCAGTCACATGGTTCTTTTTCTCGGGGGGACTTCTTAGGTCGCCCATTACGGCGGCCTTTCTTCTCTAACCCAGTTTAGCCTACCTGTGGGCGGTGAGCACGGGTGTTTGAAGGCCCTCCCGGCCGTAAAAGCCATTATCCTCTTCTTTTAACCGGGCCTCAGGGACGCCGTGCTGAGGGTCTGGAATTGGACTGGATGGCCCAATTAAGTTGGCAGTTGATAAAGAGAACCATTTCCTCAAAGGCCAGAGAACAGGGAGGGTCGTATCGACACTGAAGCCACGGCGGCTACAAAAGCCTATTTCTAGTCATCCAAAGCTATTTTCTCTAACTGAAAGCAGCGGACTTGGGTTCCTGGGCCTCTGACTCGCAGGTTCCCCAGTTTCCAACACCAAGGCCTTGAACCTGTGGGACCCTTACCAACCGAGCAATCAATCCCCGATCATTTAAGGGCCTATTATGTGTTA
>NC_133618.1:3805179-3810179 GCF_048593235.1 Sminthopsis crassicaudata | reverse complement strand
CCAACCCCTCCTGGCAGGGAGACCCTGGCCAGTTTCCTGACCTCCTCGGGGCGCCAGGGCTGTCCGAGGGAGAAGAGTTGCCAACCTGCATCAGAGAAGAGAATTCCCCTACCTGGGGATGGCGTGGAAGGCCTGGACAAAAATAAATCCAGGGAATTGTTGATCCCGACCCTATGAGCCCGGACAGTTTTTACTGGCTCTGGCCTTTATGAAGGCCAGCCTGGCCCCGCACTGGCACATGCACCCGAGCCTTGCAGGGCCCCGGGTCTGTGCTCCCCCTTCTATCAGGGGCCTGGCCACAGGGGCACGGCGAGGCCCTCGGGCTCCCAGAGCCGCCCAACCCTCCTGGGAGTACCACTGCCCCACAGAGCCCCCGGAGACCTCCCCACTGACCCACAGAGCCCCGGAGGCCCCCCCACTGCCCCACAGAGCCCCCGGGGACCCCCCACTGTCTCACTGGCAGCAGGAGGACCTGAGTTGGAATCCCCCTTCTGTTCTTGCCCAGGGGACTTGCTCGCTTCCCTTCTCCGCATGGTGAGCCTTCATCGCCGAGTGTTTCCTCCCCGGGTTTGGAAGGTCAGAAGGTGCTGGGTTCCGACCGTGCCCACACGTGCCCCGTGGGGCAGCCGGGCTCAGGCCTGGGCTCCAGGGCTGGGATCCGGCCCCCAAGGCTTGGCAGCCGCTCCCGTGCCCTTCCCCACTGGCTTTCTCCCAGGGTAGCTGGGTTGGGCCCCGTTCATCGGTCACAAGAGGAAGGCTCCATCCAGCGGTCCCCAGCGGTCCCTGGTCATCTGGCCAGGGGTGGCTCCTCCTCCCCTCGGGCCCTCCGTGGCTCCCTCCTTCCCCAGGTGCTGACAGTGCTCAGGCCGGGAGGAGGAGGGGCTGGTTCCCTTCCCTCCTCAGAACGTGGCCTCCTGGGGCTGGCCCGGCTGGGAGCGAGGGGCTCCGGGGACCGGGAAGGGACAGCGGAAGGTTCTCCTCTGCTGTTGTCCGTCCCCGTTGCCAGAGAGCTGTCGCCTCCAACTGGTCTCACGCAATCATCCAAATGTCCCAGCATCCTAAGTGGTTTCATGGAGGGAGGAAGGGACCTCCGGGCCTGGGACTGACCCTGGAAAGGGTGGCCACCCCCCAGCTCGGGCCGGAGCCCGCCGGGAGTGAAGGAGGAGCTCGGAGGCCGGGGATCGGGAGGGGCCCCCAGGAGAGAAATGGGCTCAGGAGCAGGGCCTGAGGGGCAAGGCTCGCTCCCCTCATTGCTTTTCTCACCCTCCTTAAATTAGCCCAAACCCCCATTTTCTTTCCTCCTCCCTCCCTTCTCCCCCCTCGTTGTTGGGGGCAGGAGAGGAAAGGGAAAGCCGAGGCCAGAGCCGGCAGAGGCAGCCCCTGCGCCCTGCCCCGGCCCCTCACTCTGGGTCCAGGGGTCGGCCGGAGAACGGGCTTCCTGGGTCCTCGGGAGCCGGGGCCGGCACTGCGCTGGGCAGAGGCCCTGAGTCTCTTCTAGATGGCTCTAGCTTACGGCCGGCCTTGGTCTGGGTCTGCTCAGTTTTCTCCGCCTTCTCCTCATCCCTTATCTTCCAGAGCCGAGAACACAGAAAACCGAGAGGAAGGGAGTCAAACCCCCCTCCTGGCACCAAAAGGGAAACCGAGGCCGCCCTGGAGACGTGAGTGCCCCGGCTCGCTCTCCCAGACATGAAATTCTGGAGGCTGGGACAGGGGCCCGATGCCGCCCAGCCCCTGCATGTCTCCGGGCCGTGGAAGTCTGTGTCCTTGCCCCACGGCCTCTTCTCCCACCACGAGCCACACATTCATTTCCTAGGTGCCCAGGCCAGGGGCAGCCTTGCATGATGGAGGCCCCAGGGGAGCAAGGTCCCGGTCCAGTTCCTGGCCGTGTGCCCCCCACCGTGTCCGAGGGAGACTCATGAAAGAGAGTGGCCGCTTGTAGAGGCGCTGCCTTTCCCTGGGAGGCCCAAGGGCCGGTGAAGTCACAGATCTTAACAAGGGAAAGGTGGGGGGAGGGAATAAACATTGATTGAGCTCCTACTGTAGACAGATGCCCTAGGAAGTGCTTTAGACTAAACCACAACAGCGCTGGCTCTGGGAACTTCTATTTTAATAGAACAAGGTCGGGGGGGGGGGACGTTATTGGCTGGGGGGAGGCAGAAAAGCCTTCATTAGAAGGGGGCCAGATTTCCAGACGTGGCCCCAGAGGAGAGGAGCTTGTGGCCCTCGCTGACGACCTCAGGTGCTCCCGTGGGACGCCCCTAACAACTCCCGGCCCTTCTGGGCCCCAGGTGAGGTTTGGGGACCAGGTGGAGCTTGGAGTCAGCCCAGAGAGCAGGCCCAGGGGCCAGCTTTGGGAGGGGACACCCCTCCTGTCTGCACATCTCCCCCCCCATGTGTGTAACTCTTGGGCCAAACCCGGAGAACTCGGGCCCCTCCAAGCCAGGGCAGGGGGTCAGGGAAGGGGTCTGCTGAGGATTCACTTCTTTCTTTAGAGACACAGGGGAGGTCTGGGAAAGGATGAGCCTGGACCACAGGCCGCCCGTTCAAGCCTTTCCCAAACACTCAGCTTTATTCGGGGCCCTGGAGGTCAAGTTCTTGGACCGGCCAACCTCTGAGGAGAAGCAAAGTCAGTGAGAGGCAGGCCGGCCTTCAAGGAGAAGGACGGATCATCCCACGTGGGGGGGAAGCTCCCCCTGCACTGCCTCGGCCCCTGGGCTGCAGGAGTCAAGAGGGAGGGAGCCGAGAGAGGGAGGGGGGTCAGAGAGGGAGGGAGAGAGACTAGAGAGGGAGGGGGGGTCAGAGAGAGGGGGGGGTCAGAGAGGGAGGGGGGTCAGAGAGGGAGGGAGAGAGATTAGAGAGGGGGGGGGTGAGAGAGGGAGGGAGAGAGATTAGAGAGGGAGGGGGGTCAGAGAGGGAGGGAGAGAGACTAGAGAGGGAGGGGGGGTCAGAGAGGGAGGGAGAGAGCCGAGAGAGGGAGGGGGGTCAGAGAGGGAGGGAGAGAGACTAGAGAGGGAGGGGGGTCAGAGAGGGAGGGAGAGAGACTAGAGAGGGAGGGGGGGTCAGAGAGGGAGGGAGAGAGCCGAGAGAGGGAGGGGGGTCAGAGAGGGAGGGAGAGAGACTAGAGAGGGAGGGGGGGTCAGAGAGAGGGGGGGTCAGAGAGGGAGGGGGGTCAGAGAGGGAGGGAGAGAGATTAGAGAGGGGGGGGTGAGAGAGGGAGGGAGAGAGACTAGAGAGGGAGGGAGAGAGATTAGAGAGGGGGGGGTGAGAGAGGGAGGGAGAGAGACTAGAGAGGGAGGGGGGGTCAGAGAGGGAGGGAGAGAGACTAGAGAGGGAGGGGGGGTCAGAGAGGGAGGGAGAGAGCCGAGAGAGGGAGGGGGGGGTCAGAGAGGGAGGGAGAGAGATTAGAGAGGGAGGGGGGGTCAGAGAGGGAGGGAGAGAGACTAGAGAGGGAGGGAGAGAGATTAGAGAGGGAGGGGGGGTCAGAGAGGGAGGGAGAGAGATTAGAGAGGGAGGGGGGGTCAGAGAGGGAGGGAGAGAACCGAGAGAGGGAGGGGGGGTCAGAGAGGGAGGGAGAGAGATTAGAGAGGGAGGGGGGTCAGAGAGGGAGGGAGAGAGATTAGAGAGGGAGGGGGGTCAGAGAGGGAGGGAGAGAGACTAGAGAGGGAGGGGGGTCAGAGAGGGAGGGAGAGAGATCAGAGAGGGAGGGGGGGGTCAGAGAGGGAGGGGGAATGGAAAGGGGGGAGGAAGGAGAGTTTAGAGAGCGAGGGGGAGTCGAGAGAGGAAGGGAGAGGGAGCTCAGAGAGGGAGGGAGGGGAGCCCGGAGGCGTCCATCCTCGTTCTGTCAAAACATCTTGAACTATTTTTCAAACATTCTGGGTTCATCAGAATCCAGCCCGGCCTCTGCCAAGCACTTTTGCCTTAATTTTTAAGCCCCTGTGTATTTCAGGGGAAATTTAATCTGGATGTTTCTGAATCGTTTCCATTAAGCTCGTCAGCATGGTGTTTTGTAAGAGCTGTTTGATGCCCGGGGAGTCCCGGGAAACCAGATGAGAAGCCTTTTCTGAAGACACAGGAAGCCTCCCTCGGGCCGAGAGAAAACAGGCTCCGTCCTCGGGCCAGGGCAGGGTCAGAGCAGGAAGGGGCTTGGGGGGCACCGAGGCAGAGCCCGAGGAAGATGAGGGTGGCCAGGGAAGGCCACATTGAGAATTGGAACAGGGTCAAGATTAGAACTCGGAGCTCCAACTCAGCCTAGTGCTTTTCCTGTAGAAGTATAATAGTAGTGATAAGGAAGTTGATGATATTCATAATATAAATAGTTAGAGGCGGGGCAGTGACTAGGTGGTGCAGTGGATAAAGTGAGGCACTTGGGAGTCAGGGAGTTGAAGGCAAACCTACCATTTGGGAGACCCCGATTAAGTCATTTACCTTTTTTTCATATGAAAAATTGAGATTATGATAGTACTCCGCCTCTATTTAAGAAAAGAATTCAGGGTAGTCCTTTCCCCGTTTCCCCCCAGCTGCTCAGCGTTTGGCCCATCATGCTGGAACTGTGAGGACTTTCCCCGTCCCCTCCTCTTTCAGCTTTCTTTTGTGTAATGACTTCCCTAATTAGATTTTAAGCTCTGTGAGGGTTGAACTCCTTTCCCTTTCCCCCCTTTTCTCCCTCTTTCCCTATTCAACTTCCTCCCCTCTCTCCTTTCCTTTCTCTCCTCTCTTGTCTCCTATTTTTCTCCCTTGCACTTAGCACAGAATCTGGCACATGGTGAGTGTCTAATGTTTATTATCTGACTGACTCTCCCCCAGGAGAGAAGCAAATGAAATCAGGTAATGTTAGGTGGTTTGTGAACATTAAATTCCTATGGAAAGGCTAGCTATGCTTACACACGAGAAGTTCTTGGCCCTTATGCCACCAGTTCACCTTGTCATTGAATGCTTGAAGCCTGACGAGTCCTTTGTGAAATGCCCCTGACCTGGCACTGAGACTGTGCCTTCTTCCTTAT